>NC_133348.1:38431434-38531434 GCF_030506205.2 Paramisgurnus dabryanus
CATACATTCAATAATAAAACAGGTTGAAATAATGACTAAAATGCAGTGTGGCTTTGCAATCACACGGGGCACTTTGTGATTATAATTTATTTAAACAAGATAAAGTTAATATATTTACTTTGTATACAAATCGTGTATTTCATAAAGATTATTCCGTTTTTTTCCTACGAGTCTAGTCTAGACGTGTAAAAGACGTGAGTAGACGTCTATTCATAACCTCTTAAAAACTACTTTGTTCACTTAAATTATTTATTGCAGTATTAACCAAGGTGTACGCACAGCATTTGCATATTTCACAAGGACTACATAAATGCATTTAAGGACATGTTGTGCATTTGTGCCGTCCAGGAGCGACTAATTTTGGACGGGGAGACAACGTTGATTTCGGACCAATATTACACCATTTGTGGCGTCCTGCCGCGACCTCTTTTGGCCGGGGAGACGACGTTGCCGTCCGACCAATGTTTGCTGGGTTTTCGTGCAAAAGTGCCCAATTCGGCCTAAAATGCCTTCAGGGGCATTCTTATGATGAGAAATGTCGTTTAAAGGCATTTCCAGCTCAGAAAAGCATTTTTCAAGCGATTTCAACATTTCAGATAGGACTGTGACTTTTCGTGCAAAAGTGCCCAATTCGGCATAAAATGCCTTCAGGGGCATTCTTATGATGAGAAATGTCGTTTAAAGGCATTTCCAGCTCAGAAAAGCATTTTTCAAGCGATTTCAACATTTCAGATAGGACTGTGACTTTTCGTGCAAAAGTGCCCAATTCGGCCTAAAATGCCTTCAGGGGCATTCTTATGATGAGAAATGTCGTTTAAAGGCATTTCCAGCTCAGAAAAGCATTTTTCAAGCGATTTCAACATTTCAGGTTGGACTGTGACTTTTCGTGCAAAAGTGCCCAATTCGGCCTAAAATGCCTTCAGGGGCATTCTTATGATGAGAAATGTCGTTTAAAGGCATTCCCAGCTCAGAAAAGCATTTTTCAAGCGATTTCAACATTTCAGGTTGGACTGTGACTTTTCGTGCAAAAGTGCCCAATTCGGCCTAAAATGCCTTCAGGGGCATTCTTATGATGAGAAATGTCGTTTAAAGGCATTTCCAGCTCAGAAAAGCATTTTTCAAGCGATTTCAACATTTCAGATAGGACTGTGACTTTTCGTGCAAAAGTGCCCAATTCGGCCTAAAATGCCTTCAGGGGCATTCTTATGATGAGAAATGTCGTTTAAAGGCATTTCCAGCTCAGAAAAGCATTTTTCAAGCGATTTCAACATTTCAGATAGGACTGTGACTTTTCGTGCAAAAGTGCCCAATTCGGCCTAAATTGCCTTCAGGGGCATTCTTATGATGAGAAATGTCGTTTAAAGGCATTTCCAGCTCAGAAAAGCATTTTTCAAGCGATTTCAACATTTCAGATAGGACTGTGACTTTTCGTGCAAAAGTGCCCAATTCGGCCTAAAATGCCTTCAGGGGCATTCTTATGATGAGAAATGTCGTTTAAAGGCATTTCCAGCTCAGAAAAGCATTTTTCAAGCGATTTCAACATTTCAGGTTGGACTGTGACTTTTCGTGCAAAAGTGCCCAATTCGGCCTAAAATGCCTTCAGGGGCTTTCTTATGATGAGAAATGTCGTTTAAAGGCATTTCCAGCTCAGAAAAGCATTTTTCAAGCGATTTCAACATTTCAGGTTGGACTGTGACTTTTCGTGCAAAAGTGCCCAATTCGGCCTAAAA
This sequence comes from Paramisgurnus dabryanus, assembly GCF_030506205.2. Taxonomy (NCBI): domain Eukaryota; kingdom Metazoa; phylum Chordata; class Actinopteri; order Cypriniformes; family Cobitidae; genus Paramisgurnus; species Paramisgurnus dabryanus. The sequence continues at coordinate 38,433,165 of NC_133348.1, forward strand.
TGCCTTCAGGGGCATTCTTATGATGAGAAATGTCGTTTAAAGGCATTTCCAGCTCAGAAAAGCATTTTTCAAGCGATTTCAACATTTCAGGTTGGACTGTGACTTTTCGTGCAAAAGTGCCCAATTCGGCCTAAAATGCCTTCAGGGGCATTCTTATGATGAGAAATGTCGTTTAAAGGCATTTCCAGCTCAGAAAAGCATTTTTCAAGCGATTTCAACATTTCAGGTTGGACTGTGACTTTTCGTGCAAAAGTGCCCAATTCGGCCTAAAATGCCTTCAGGGGCATTCTTATGATGAGAAATGTCGTTTAAAGGCATTTCCAGCTCAGAAAAGCATTTTTCAAGCGATTTCAACATTTCAGGTAGGACTGTGACTTTTCGTGCAAAAGTGCCCAATACGGCCTAAAATGCCTTCAGGGGCATTCTTATGATGAGAAATGTCGTTTAAAGGCATTTCCAGCTCAGAAAAGCATTTTTCAAGCGATTTCAACATTTCAGATAGGACTGTGACTTTTCGTGCAAAAGTGCCCAATTCGGCCTAAAATCCCTTCAGGGGCATTCTTATGATGAGAAATGTCGTTTAAAGGCATTTCCAGCTCAGAAAAGCATTTTTCAAGCGATTTCAACATTTCAGATAGGACTGTGACTTTTCGTGCAAAAGTGCCCAATTCGGCCTAAAATGCCTTCAGGGGCATTCTTATGATGAGAAATGTCGTTTAAAGGCATTTCCAGCTCAGAAAAGCATTTTTCAAGCGATTTCAACATTTCAGATAGGACTGTGACTTTTCGTGCAAAAGTGCCCAATTCGGCCTAAAATGCCTTCAGGGGCATTCTTATGATGAGAAATGTCGTTTAAAGGCATTTCCAGCTCAGAAAAGCATTTTTCAAGCGATTTCAACATTTCAGATAGGACTGTGACTTTTCGTGCAAAAGTGCCCAATTCGGCCTAAAATGCCTTCAGGGGCATTCTTATGATGAGAAATGTCGTTTAAAGGCATTTCCAGCTCAGAAAAGCATTTTTCAAGCGATTTCAACATTTCAGGTTGGACTGTGACTTTTCGTGCAAAAGTGCCCAATTCGGCCTAAAATGCCTTCAGGGGCATTCTTATGATGAGAAATGTCGTTTAAAGGCATTTCCAGCTCAGAAAAGCATTTTTCAAGCGATTTCAACATTTCAGATAGGACTGTGACTTTTCGTGCAAAAGTGCCCAATTCGGCCTAAAATGCCTTCAGGGGCATTCTTATGATGAGAAATGTCGTTTAAAGGCATTTCCAGCTCAGAAAAGCATTTTTCAAGCGATTTCAACATTTCAGGTTGGACTGTGACTTTTCGTGCAAAAGTGCCCAATTCGGCCTAAAATGCCTTCAGGGGCATTCTTATGATGAGAAATGTCGTTTAAAGGCATTTCCAGCTCAGAAAAGCATTTTTCAAGCGATTTCAACATTTCAGGTTGGACTGTGACTTTTCGTGCAAAAGTGCCCAATTCGGCCTAAAATGCCTTCAGGGGCATTCTTATGATGAGAAATGTCGTTTAAAGGCATTTCCAGCTCAGAAAAGCATTTTTCAAGCGATTTCAACATTTCAGATAGGACTGTGACTTTTCGTGCAAAAGTGCCCAATTCGGCCTAAAATGCCTTCAGGGGCATTCTTATGATGAGAAATGTCGTTTAAAGGCATTTCCAGCTCAGAAAAGCATTTTTCAAGCGATTTCAACATTTCAGATAGGACTGTGACTTTTCGTGCAAAAGTGCCCAATTCGGCCTAAAATGCCTTCAGTGGCATTCTTATGATGAGAAATGTCGTTTAAAGGCATTTCCAGCTCAGAAAAGCATTTTTCAAGCGATTTCAACATTTCAGAGAGGACTGTGACTTTTCGTGCAAAAGTGCCCAATTCGGCCTAAAATGCCTTCAGGGGCATTCTTATGATGAGAAATGTCGTTTAAAGGCATTTCCAGCTCAGAAAAGCATTTTTCAAGCGATTTCAACATTTCAGGTTGGACTGTGACTTTTCGTGCAAAAGTGCCCAATTCGGCCTAAAATGCCTTCAGGGGCATTCTTATGATGAGAAATGTCGTTTAAAGGCATTTCCAGCTCAGAAAAGCATTTTTCAAGCGATTTCAACATTTCAGGTTGGACTGTGACTTTTCGTGCAAAAGTGCCCAATTCGGCCTAAAATGCCTTCAGGGGCATTCTTATGATGAGAAATGTCGTTTAAAGGCATTTCCAGCTCAGAAAAGCATTTTTCAAGCGATTTCAACATTTCAGGTTGGACTGTGACTTTTCGTGCAAAAGTGCCCAATTCGGCCTAAAATGCCTTCAGGGGCATTCTTATGATGAGAAATGTCGTTTAAAGGCATTTCCAGCTCAGAAAAGCATTTTTCAAGCGATTTCAACATTTCAGGTTGGACTGTGACTTTTCGTGCAAAAGTGCCGAATTCGGCCTAAAATGCCTTCAGGGGCAATCTTATGATGAGAAATGTCGTTTAAAGGCATTTCCAGCTCAGAAAAGCATTTTTCAAGCGATTTCAACATTTCAGATAGGACTGTGACTTTTCGTGCAAAAGTGCCCAATTCGGCCTAAAATGCCTTCAGGGGCATTCTTATGATGAGAAAAGTCGTTTAAAGGCATTTCCCAACAAACATTTAGACGTGTGATGACCGTTGAAAAGACGTCCGTTCGTCACGTCCCGTCCGCGTTGAAAAATATATCCAAAATGAAAGTTGAGCCGACGTCTTTGACGTCATCTGGCCGTGAATTACACGTCTTTTCTGCACGTCCCTGGACGTCTAAATGCACCGTCTTTTGGATGTTTAAATGTGTTCCTGCATAGTTTAAATATATGTTTTAAGCCCCCATATAGCAAACATTTGGACGTTTTATGACCGTTGAAAAGACGTCCCTTCGTCACGTCCCATCACGGTTGAAAAATACCCTAAATTAAAGTTGAGCGGACGTCTTTGACGTCATTTGGCCGTGAATTACACGTCTTTTCTGCCCGTCCCTGGACGTCTAAATGTGCCGTCTTCTGGATGTTTAAATGTGTTGCTGCATTGTTTAAATGTATGCATATAAAATGAATATAGACCCACTGTGTAACATCGTGAAAGGCAATCAATTGTATTGAGGTTTAACACATATTCACAAAGGTTCAAAATCGGTTCAAAATTGGTCCAGTCAGACCTGAACGTCCATAAAACGTTTTAACCACGTGTACTTCACAAACACATTAAAGAACACCTTATTTGTCGCCATAACCAAAAAAGAAGCATGTTCTGATTTAGCACTTTTTATTTTTTAACCATTTAACTATAATAACAATTTCAAAACACTTTCTATAAAGGGATAGTTCACCCAAAAATTAATATTTAGTCATTTATTCCCTCTCATGTTTCAAACCTGTATACCTTTCTATGTTCTGCTGAACACAAAGATATTTGAAAGAATGTTTTTAACAAAGCAGATCTCACAACCCATTACTACAATTGTAAAAAAAAAAATATTGACAGTTAATGGGTTGTGAAGTTACAAACATTCTTCAATCTTTGTGTTCAGCAGAAAATAGAAATGTATACAGGTTTGAAACATGTGGATAAGAAAATTATAACAATTTTCCTTTTTTGGTGAACTCTCTCTTTAACACATCACAGCTGTTAGGCTTTTTTGTATCCACCACCCCCAGCTCTTCCTGGAGCGTGCTTGAGGTGGTCTGCCATAGCTGCATCTATTTCCGATTCGGTGGCATTTGGGCTCCACCTCTTCACAGCATCTGAAGGAAGAGAAGAATATGCTTCTTTTTAAAATAAATACAATTAAAATTTTGAGGTAAATGACATGCACTTACTTTCAAAATCTTTATGGTCTACAGCTAAAATGATATATTACTATTATATATATATTATTGTACAAAATATGTTCTGCTTTAAATAAGTGTTAGATCAGTTGTGGGGGAAACAGCATTTGTCCCCTCCCTCTACAAAACCACTGTGGTGCCCTTGAGAAAGACCCTTAACTAGGTGTGTAACTGTCAAAAAATGAACAGGATATTTCTGATAAAGACAGGTGAGCTGTGATGTCCCCTGAATAGATCAAGCATAACAATAAAAATTACATCAATATAATTACATCAAAATAACATTCCCCAAATTACCTTGAATAACATAATACAAAGGTGTGCCTTTAAAAGACTTCTTTTCCAGATGTCCACCACCCTTCATATTGAACTTTGCCATAAGACAATTTCACATCATTCTGTGAAAGAACTGTAAGATTACTTCACCTTAGACAAATAACCTAAAAGGTCAATAAATCACAATTAACAGTAATGAGCAATTGCATACAATGTTCAAACATACACTATGTGTTAACACTTCACAACTTCACTTGTTTCATCTACCATGTACCAAGTGCTATGAACTATATCATCATCCATAAGTTTGGGTGACAAGTAACGGCTTACACTGAAATTATGTTTTGATTTCTTGTTTTCAGTATGGCTAACTGTTTAAGTCACTACGAACATTAAAACTTCTGAACAAGTGATGTGTGACGGATTAAATCCTGAATTGAAGTAATATAAATAGCTGGGTTAATTATGGTGGTAATCAATATATATTCCTTAAATATTATGCAGGATTACACAATTCAAGAGAAATACATACCTATTCATAACGTTGTCCACGGAGTCTCTGACAGAATATCCACCAACTCAGACAGTTGCTGGACCTAAATGTGAAAACAATGGAAATAATGTTATAGAAAGATAGATGGAAATATAAATACATATTCTTTATGTCACAACTTACGCAGGTCAACTTATCAACATCTTTGATGTATTCATAATGCAAAATACACAGTCATATAGCATTTCTTACTTCTTGCATTTGAAGCTGAGGCCATAGGTGAAGAATCAGGTAGTCTCCATCCGGTAATTTTTTCGTTGTGTTACCTCACCTGTACAAATAGAGTTAATGTTATGGTAGTGTAATATTTTAACAGTTAATAACTTCACAGTATACTGCATTAGTTATGAAATCAGCTGGCTGTACTTTTAGGTCTTTGTGGTTGCAATGACAGACATTATAAGCTCTGTATTTGTAACTATTAACTCAGATTCAGAGAAATGTACATTTTTATACTCTAAGCTGTGTTGCCACTAATGTGAAATCTTGTGATGCACGATAAATCGCATGTGATATCATGCGCATCTCGTCAGTAAAGCCGGTTCCTTGTAGCCTGGTTAGCCAGACCTACATCAAGATGTAAGGTCTGGCAACTCTTCACACAAACGGCTCAATGCAAGGGGCGGGATATAAGGTTGTCCCTCAAAATGCCTCTGCACGCAATAGGATAGCGCTATGACCAATCAGAGCAACGAAGAACGAAGTTTTCAAGTAGGAACCGTCGCAGCTCTGTCGTCATCATGTTAAGCCCGCCGCACAGACGCTACACACGATGTGATTGGCCTGACCAAATTTTGGTTTTTGGAGCTGTTAAGTGTATTGTGAGTGCCTAGACTAAACCCTGGCAGCAAATATATTTTGCGGCCGCTAGGGTGCGTCTAGATTTCTAGGCTAGGTTCCTTGATTAGTAGTAAATCACCATCACCTGGTTTCAGATGGATGCTCTCTGGGATTGGGGTGCCCACTGGTACTGGATCGTCAATCCAGAATTTGGGATTGTAGACAATACTATATAGACAATAAAAACAAAAGGTGTAAAAAATGATAAGTTATTTAAGGTAAGAAAGGACACATTAATGAATGAATAACACCATAACTGTACAATTACAAAAAATCCGCTTTAGGTGTATGACAATACACAAGAAAACAATACTATGCCTCTTTCGGTTGTCTGTAAGATGGCTGTTCATTATGTGACCCTGCGAAACAAATGACACCTTGCATGTAATTTCATTAAGTACAATAAACATACACATGCACAATGTATTTTAAAAAATACATAGTAGTGTAAAATATTAAAATAAATCACTTTTTATATCAAAGTTTGGGATATTATGTTGACATTTAGGCAAAACCCTGACTCATGGAATACATTTTTACCTATAAATGAGAATGACATTATAAAGATGGAACTGTATGGAGCCAAGCAATGTGTTTGTATAGTGTGGGAATGCACAAAAAAAAGCATCAGTAGCACATACACAGCATCAGTGTCACAGCTTATTCTAGGGTATAGATCAATCACACCATCTTGATACCGATGTTTACTGTCATGATGTGTGCCATCACCTGTGTAAACAAAAAAAAAAGTGTGTTGGACACAAAACTTGATCTTTAGAACAAACAAGGACATATGACAAATTAGAACATTAACAAATGTGTAGACTGTTTAAGCCATATCTACACAATTCATATCTACAGTTTGTCATACCTTCTTTTTTATTGTTTGTAGAATCTACAACATCTTCATTTGGTTTGTGTTGATCTTCAACTGTAAATAAAATGAAATTGTAATGATATTTACACCACAAATAACATCTCACATTTGTTTAAGTGTATTTTCAAATGAATTGTATTTTGAATGGTTATATTTTGGAGGAGGATCTGGGTAGGACACAGTCCTTTAAACAGCTTGTTTATTTTTATTTGGATTAGGTTCTGCTTTTCCTTTGTACAAAACAAAAGCAAAGGAAGTTAAATCAAACACTTACACTGAGCTTTTAATACAGAACAGTATTTAACATTTTACATCTGCAATGTTAATCATTACCATCATGCCAAATGACTTTTCTCTTTCAGATAATTTACTTTCTGAAAGAAACTCTCAAAAGGCTACATAAATAAGTTTAAGTAATAACTTTGACTATCATTAAACATACTTTATGGCATACCATGTATAAGTTCAGAGTAACTTTAAGCCTACTAGCTAATTTTACGTGTGGACAATTCTGGCAACGTTTATTTCGGTTCCTTCTTCAACAAGTAAAACTTAAGCACGTTAATCAAATAATACAAAATGTACTTACCCAATAGGTTTTATATAATATATAGACACAACTCCTTCATAAATTCACCCTCTCCTCGTGGCTTGCTGGCTGCACACGACCTACTTCCGGGAGAACGTGTGACGTGACAACTATCTCGCGAGAAAATCTATCCTATCGCGCGATTTTGTAAAATATTTTGTTAAAACATTCTTGGCAGCGCAGTTTTGAAATTACATCCAACTCAGACCTAAATGGTAACCGGATATATACTTTCTTTACATTTATATGCATACATTTAATAATAAAGCAGGTTGAAATAATGATGTATTGTGGCTTTGCAATCACACTGGGCACTTTGTGATTATAATTTATTTAAACAAGATAAAGTTAATATATTTACTTTGTATACAAATCGTGTATTTCATAAAGATAATTCTGTTTTTTTCCTACTAGTCTAGTCTAGACGTGTAAAAGACGTCAGTGGACGTCTATTCACAACCTCTTAAAAAAATACTTTTTGCACTTAAATTAATTATTACAGTATTAACCAAGGTGTAGGCACAGCATTTGCATATTTCACAATAAATTTATAGAAGGTTTATGATTTTTATAGAGGGTCATGATGGACTATAAATGCACGTGTAAAAGACGTCACCTAGTGACGTCCTCTTACAACCGATTCACAACAGGGTATAAATATTATAGCACACGTAGTAAAAGTCAAAGTAACAATTATACATGCAACCCCATAGAACTATAGACATGTACAAATGTATCTGAATGCATTTTTATGAAATGTTATGTGTTACATATTTTCACCGATTTGTGCCGTCATACCGCGACTATTTTTGGCCAGGGACACGACGTTGCGGTCGGACCAATGTTAGCTGGGTTCCAGCTCAGAAAAGCATTTTTCAAGCGATTTCAACATTTCAGGTTGGACTGTGACTTTTCGTGCAAAAGTGCCGAATTCGGCCTAAAATGCCTTCAGGGGCAATCTTATGATGAGAAATGTCGTTTAAAGGCATTTCCAGCTCAGAAAAGCATTTTTCAAGCGATTTCAACATTTCAGATAGGACTGTGACTTTTCGTGCAAAAGTGCCCAATTCGGCCTAAAATGCCTTCAGGGGCATTCTTATGATGAGAAATGTCGTTTAAAGGCATTTCCAGCTCAGAAAAGCATTTTTCAGGCGATTTCAACATTTCAGGTTGGACTGTGACTTTTCGTGCAAAAGTGCCCAATTCGGCCTAAAATGCCTTCAGGGGCATTCTTATGATGAGAAATGTCGTTTAAAGGCATTTCCAGCTCAGAAAAGCATTTTTCAAGCGATTTCAACATTTCAGATAGGACTGTGACTTTTCGTGCAAAAGTGCCCAATTCGGCCTAAAATGCCTTCAGGGGCATTCTTATGATGAGAAATGTCGTTTAAAGGCATTTCCAGCTCAGAAAAGCATTTTTCAAGCGATTTCAACATTTCAGGTTGGACTGTGACTTTTCGTGCAAAAGTGCCCAATTCGGCCTAAAATGCCTTCAGGGGCAATCTTATGATGAGAAATGTCGTTTAAAGGCATTTCCAGCTCAGAAAAGCATTTTTCAAGCGATTTCAACATTTCAGGTTGGACTGTGACTTTTCGTGCAAAAGTGCCCAATTCGGCCTAAAATGCCTTCAGGGGCATTCTTATGATGAGAAATGTCGTTTAAAGGCATTTCCAGCTCAGAAAAGCATTTTTCAAGCGATTTCAACATTTCAGATAGGACTGTGACTTTTCGTGCAAAAGTGCCCAATTTGGCCTAAAATGCCTTCAGAGGCATTCTTATGATGAGAAATGTCGTTTAAAGGCATTTCCAGCTCAGAAAAGCATTTTTCAAGCGATTTCAACATTTCAGATAGGACTGTGACTTTTCGTGCAAAAGTGCCCAATTCGGCCTAAAATGCCTTCAGGGGCATTCTTATGATGAGAAATGTCGTTTAAAGGCATTTCCAGCTCAGAAAAGCATTTTTCAAGCGATTTCAACATTTCAGATAGGACTGTGACTTTTCGTGCAAAAGTGCCCAATTCGGCCTAAAATGCCTTCAGGGGCATTCTTATGATGAGAAATGTCGTTTAAAGGCATTTCCAGCTCAGAATAGCATTTTTCAAGCGATTTCAACATTTCAGGTTGGACTGTGACTTTTCGTGCAAAAGTGCCCAATTCGGCCTAAAATGCCTTCAGGGGCATTCTTATGATGAGAAATGTCGTTTAAAGGCATTTCCAGCTCAGAAAAGCATTTTTCAAGCGATTTCAACATTTCAGGTTGGACTGTGACTTTTCGTGCAAAAGTGCCCAATTCGGCCTAAAATGCCTTCAGGGGCATTCTTATGATGAGAAATGTCGTTTAAAGGCATTTCCAGCTCAGAAAAGCATTTTTCAAGCGATTTCAACATTTCAGGTAGGACTGTGACTTTTCGTGCAAAAGTGCCCAATTCGGCCTAAAATGCCTTCAGGGGCATTCTTATGATGAGAAATGTCGTTTAAAGGCATTTCCAGCTCAGAAAAGCATTTTTCAAGCGATTTCAACATTTCAGGTTGGACTGTGACTTTTCGTGCAAAAGTGCCCAATTCGGCCTAAAATGCCTTCAGGGGCATTCTTATGATGAGAAATGTCGTTTAAAGGCATTTCCAGCTCAGAAAAGCATTTTTCAAGCGATTTCAACATTTCAGATAGGACTGTGACTTTTCGTGCAAAAGTGCCCAATTCGGCCTAAAATGCCTTCAGGGGCATTCTTATGATGAGAAATGTCGTTTAAAGGCATTTCCAGCTCAGAAAAGCATTTTTCAAGCGATTTCAACATTTCAGATAGGACTGTGACTTTTCGTGCAAAAGTGCCCAATTCGGCCTAAAATGCCTTCAGGGGCATTCTTATGATGAGAAATGTCGTTTAAAGGCATTTCCAGCTCAGAAAAGCATTTTTCAAGCGATTTCAACATTTCAGGTTGGACTGTGACTTTTCGTGCAAAAGTGCCCAATTCGGCCTAAAATGCCTTCAGGGGCATTCTTATGATGAGAAATGTCGTTTAAAGGCATTTCCAGCTCAGAAAAGCATTTTTCAAGCGATTTCAACATTTCAGGTTGGACTGTGACTTTTCGTGCAAAAGTGCCCAATTCGGCCTAAAATGCCTTCAGGGGCTTTCTTATGATGAGAAATGTCGTTTAAAGGCATTTCCAGCTCAGAAAAGCATTTTTCAAGCGATTTCAACATTTCAGGTTGGACTGTGACTTTTCGTGCAAAAGTGCCCAATTCGGCCTAAAATGCCTTTCAGGGGCATTCTTATGATGAGAAATGTCGTTTAAAGGCATTTCCAGCTCAGAAAAGCATTTTTCAAGCGATTTCAACATTTCAGGTTGGACTGTGACTTTTCGTGCAAAAGTGCCCAATTCGGCCTAAAATGCCTTCAGGGGCATTCTTATGATGAGAAATGTCTTTTAAAGGCATTTCCAGCTCAGAAAAGCATTTTTCAAGCGATTTCAACATTTCAGGTTGGACTGTGACTTTTCGTGCAAAAGTGCCCAATTCGGCCTAAAATGCCTTCAGGGGCATTCTTATGATGAGAAATGTCTTTTAAAGGCATTTCCAGCTCAGAAAAGCATTTTTCAAGCGATTTCAACATTTCAGGTAGGACTGTGACTTTTCGTGCAAAAGTGCCCAATTCGGCCTAAAATGCCTTCAGGGGCATTCTTATGATGAGAAATGTCGTTTAAAGGCATTTCCAGCTCAGAAAAGCATTTTTCAAGCGATTTCAACATTTCAGATAGGACTGTGACTTTTCGTGCAAAAGTGCCCAATTCGGCCTAAAATGCCTTCAGGGGCATTCTTATGATGAGAAATGTCGTTTAAAGGCATTTCCAGCTCAGAAAAGCATTTTTCAAGCGATTTCAACATTTCAGATAGGACTGTGACTTTTCGTGCAAAAGTGCCCAATTCGGCCTAAAATGCCTTCAGGGGCATTCTTATGATGAGAAATGTCGTTTAAAGGCATTTCCAGCTCAGAAAAGCATTTTTCAAGCGATTTCAACATTTCAGGTTGGACTGTGACTTTTCGTGCAAAAGTGCCGAATTCGGCCTAAAATGCCTTCAGGGGCAATCTTATGATGAGAAATGTCGTTTAAAGGCATTTCCAGCTCAGAAAAGCATTTTTCAAGCGATTTCAACATTTCAGATAGGACTGTGACTTTTCGTGCAAAAGTGCCCAATTCGGCCTAAAATGCCTTCAGGGGCATTCTTATGATGAGAAATGTCGTTTAAAGGCATTTCCAGCTCAGAAAAGCATTTTTCAGGCGATTTCAACATTTCAGGTTGGACTGTGACTTTTCGTGCAAAAGTGCCCAATTCGGCCTAAAATGCCTTCAGGGGCATTCTTATGATGAGAAATGTCGTTTAAAGGCATTTCCAGCTCAGAAAAGCATTTTTCAAGCGATTTCAACATTTCAGATAGGACTGTGACTTTTCGTGCAAAAGTGCCCAATTCGGCCTAAAATGCCTTCAGGGGCATTCTTATGATGAGAAATGTCGTTTAAAGGCATTTCCAGCTCAGAAAAGCATTTTTCAAGCGATTTCAACATTTCAGATAGGACTGTGACTTTTCGTGCAAAAGTGCCCAATTCGGCCTAAAATGCCTTCAGGGGCATTCTTATGATGAGAAATGTCGTTTAAAGGCATTTCCAGCTCAGAAAAGCATTTTTCAAGCGATTTCAACATTTCAGGTTGGACTGTGACTTTTCGTGCAAAAGTGCCGAATTCGGCCTAAAATGCCTTCAAGGGCATTCTTATGATGAGAAATGTCGTTTAAAGGCATTTCCAGCTCAGAAAAGCATTTTTCAAGCGATTTCAACATTTCAGATAGGACTGTGACTTTTCGTGCAAAAGTGCCCAATTCGGCCTAAAATGCCTTCAGGGGCATTCTTATGATGAGAAATGTCGTTTAAAGGCATTTTCAGCTCAGAAAAGCATTTTTCAAGCGATTTCAACATTTCAGGTTGGACTGTGACTTTTCGTGCAAAAGTGCCCAATTCGGCCTAAAATGCCTTCAGGGGCATTCTTATGATGAGAAATGTCGTTTAAAGGCATTTCCAGCTCAGAAAAGCATTTTTCAAGCGATTTCAGCATTTCAGGTTGGACTGTGACTTTTCGTGCAAAAGTGCACAATTCGGCCTAAAATGCCTTCAGGGGCATTCTTATGATGAGAAATGTCGTTTAAAGGCATTTCCAGCTCAGAAAAGCATTTTTCAAGCGATTTCAACATTTCAGATAGGACTGTGACTTTTCGTGCAAAAGTGCCCAATTCGGCCTAAAATGCCTTCAGGGGCATTCTTATGATGAGAAATGTCGTTTAAAGGCATTTCCAGCTCAGTAAAGCATTTTTCAAGCGATTTCAACATTTCAGATAGGACTGTGACTTTTCGTGCAAAAGTGCCCAATTCGGCCTAAAATGCCTTCAGGGGCATTCTTATGATGAGAAATGTCGTTTAAAGGCATTTCCAGCTCAGAAAAGCATTTTTCAAGCGATTTCAACATTTCAGATAGGACTGTGACTTTTCGTGCAAAAGTGCCCAATTCGGCCTAAAATGCCTTCAGGGGCATTCTTATGATGAGAAATGTCTTTTAAAGGCATTTCCAGCTCAGAAAAGCATTTTTCAAGCGATTTCAACATTTCAGGTTGGACTGTGACTTTTCGTGCAAAAGTGCCCAATTCGGCCTAAAATGCCTTCAGGGGCATTCTTATGATGAGAAATGTCGTTTAAAGGCATTTCCAGCTCAGAAAAGCATTTTTCAAGCGATTTCAACATTTCAGGTTGGACTGTGACTTTTCGTGCAAAAGTGCCCAATTCGGCCTAAAATGCCTTCAGGGGCATTCTTATGATGAGAAATGTCGTTTAAAGGCATTTCCAGCTCAGAAAAGCATTTTTCAAGCGATTTCAACATTTCAGGTTGGACTGTGACTTTTCGTGCAAAAGTGCCCAATTCGGCCTAAAATGCCTTCAGGGGCATTCTTATGATGAGAAATGTCGTTTAAAGGCATTTCCAGCTCAGAAAAGCATTTTTCAAGCGATTTCAACATTTCAGGTTGGACTGTGACTTTTCGTGCAAAAGTGCCGAATTCGGCCTAAAATGCCTTCAGGGGCAATCTTATGATGAGAAATGTCGTTTAAAGGCATTTCCAGCTCAGAAAAGCATTTTTCAAGCGATTTCAACATTTCAGATAGGACTGTGACTTTCGTGCAAAAGTGCCCAATTCGGCCTAAAATGCCTTCAGGGGCATTCTTATGATGAGAAATGTCGTTTAAAGGCATTTCCAGCTCAGAAAAGCATTTTTCAAGCGATTTCAACATTTCAGGTTGGACTGTGACTTTTCGTGCAAAAGTGCCGAATTCGGCCTAAAATGCCTTCAGGGGCAATCTTATGATGAGAAATGTCGTTTAAAGGCATTTCCAGCTCAGAAAAGCATTTTTCAAGCGATTTCAACATTTCAGATAGGACTGTGACTTTTCGTGCAAAAGTGCCCAATTCGGCCTAAAATGCCTTCAGGGGCATTCTTATGATGAGAAATGTCGTTTAAAGGCATTTCCAGCTCAGAAAAGCATTTTTCAGGCGATTTCAACATTTCAGGTTGGACTGTGACTTTTCGTGCAAAAGTGCCCAATTCGGCCTAAAATGCCTTCAGGGGCATTCTTATGATGAGAAATGTCGTTTAAAGGCATTTCCAGCTCAGAAAAGCATTTTTCAAGCGATTTCAACATTTCAGATAGGACTGTGACTTTTCGTGCAAAAGTGCCCAATTCGGCCTAAAATGCCTTCAGGGGCATTCTTATGATGAGAAATGTCGTTTAAAGGCATTTCCAGCTCAGAAAAGCATTTTTCAAGCGATTTCAACATTTCAGGTTGGACTGTGACTTTTCGTGCAAAAGTGCCCAATTCGGCCTAAAATGCCTTCAGGGGCAATCTTATGATGAGAAATGTCGTTTAAAGGCATTTCCAGCTCAGAAAAGCATTTTTCAAGCGATTTCAACATTTCAGGTTGGACTGTGACTTTTCGTGCAAAAGTGCCCAATTCGGCCTAAAATGCCTTCAGGGGCATTCTTATGATGAGAAATGTCGTTTAAAGGCATTTCCAGCTCAGAAAAGCATTTTTCAAGCGATTTCAACATTTCAGATAGGACTGTGACTTTTCGTGCAAAAGTGCCCAATTTGGCCTAAAATGCCTTCAGAGGCATTCTTATGATGAGAAATGTCGTTTAAAGGCATTTCCAGCTCAGAAAAGCATTTTTCAAGCGATTTCAACATTTCAGATAGGACTGTGACTTTTCGTGCAAAAGTGCCCAATTCGGCCTAAAATGCCTTCAGGGGCATTCTTATGATGAGAAATGTCGTTTAAAGGCATTTCCAGCTCAGAAAAGCATTTTTCAAGCGATTTCAACATTTCAGATAGGACTGTGACTTTTCGTGCAAAAGTGCCCAATTCGGCCTAAAATGCCTTCAGGGGCATTCTTATGATGAGAAATGTCGTTTAAAGGCATTTCCAGCTCAGAAAAGCATTTTTCAAGCGATTTCAACATTTCAGGTTGGACTGTGACTTTTCGTGCAAAAGTGCCCAATTCGGCCTAAAATGCCTTCAGGGGCATTCTTATGATGAGAAATGTCGTTTAAAGGCATTTCCAGCTCAGAAAAGCATTTTTCAAGCGATTTCAACATTTCAGGTTGGACTGTGACTTTTCGTGCAAAAGTGCCGAATTCGGCCTAAAATGCCTTCAGGGGCATTCTTATGATGAGAAATGTCGTTTAAAGGCATTTCCAGCTCAGAAAAGCATTTTTCAAGCGATTTCAACATTTCAGGTAGGACTGTGACTTTTCGTGCAAAAGTGCCCAATTCGGCCTAAAATGCCTTCAGGGGCATTCTTATGATGAGAAATGTCGTTTAAAGGCATTTCCAGCTCAGAAAAACATTTTTCAAGCGATTTCAACATTTCAGGTTGGACTGTGACTTTTCGTGCAAAAGTGCCCAATTCGGCCTAAAATGCCTTCAGGGGCATTCTTATGATGAGAAATGTCGTTTAAAGGCATTTCCAGCTCAGAAAAGCATTTTTCAAGCGATTTCAACATTTCAGGTTGGACTGTGACTTTTCGTGCAAAAGTGCCCAATTCGGCCTAAAATGCCTTCAGGGGCATTCTTATGATGAGAAATGTCGTTTAAAGGCATTTCCAGCTCAGAAAAGCATTTTTCAAGCGATTTCAACATTTCAGGTTGGATTTTGACATTTCATGCAAAAGTGCCCAATTCGGCCTAAAATGCCTTCAGGAGCATTCTTATGATGAGAAATGTCGTTTAAAGGCATTTCCAGCTCAGAAAAGCATTTTTCAAGCGATTTCAGCATTTCAGCTTGGATTTTGACTTTTCATGCAAAAGTGCCCAATTCGGCCTAAAATGCCTTCAGGAGCATTCTTATGATGAGAAATGTCGTTTAAAGGCATTTCCAGCTCAGAAAAGCATTTTTCAAGCGATTTCAACATTTCAGGTTGGATTTTGACATTTCATGCAAAAGTGCCCAATTCGGCCTAAAATGCCTTCAGGAGCATTCTTATGATGAGAAATGTCGTTTAAAGGCATTTCCAGCTCAGAAAAGCATTTTTCAAGCGATTTCAGCATTTCAGGTTGGATTTTGACATTTCATGCAAAAGTGCCCAATTCGGCCTAAAATGCCTTCAGGAGCATTCTTATGATGAGAAATGTCGTTTAAAGGCATTTCCAGCTCAGAAAAGCATTTTTCAAACGATTTCAACATTTCAGGTTGGATTTTGACTTTTCATGCAAAAGTGCCCAATTCGGCCTAAAATGCCTTCAGCAGCATTCTTATGATGAGAAATGTCGTTTAAAGGCATTTCCAGCTCAGAAAAGCATTTTTCAAGCGATTTCAACATTTCAGGTTGGATTTTGACTTTTTATGCAAAAGTGCCCAATTCGGCCTAAAAACCCTTCAGAAGCATTCTTATGATGAGAAATGTCGTTTAAAGGCATTTCCAGCTCAGAAAAGCATTTTTCAAGCGATTTCAACATTTCAGGTTGGATTTTGACTTTTCATGCAAAAGTGCCCAATCCGGCCTAAAATGCCTTCAGGAGCATTCTTATGATGAGAAATGTCGTTTAAAGGCATTTCCAGCTCAGAAAAGCATTTTTCAAGCGATTTCAACATTTCAGGTTGGATTTTGACTTTTTATGCAAAAGTGCCCAACTCGGCCTAAAATGCCTTCAGGAGCATTCTTATGTTGAGAAATGTCGTTTAAAGGCATTTCCAGCTCAGAAAAGCATTTTTCAAGCGATTTCAACATTTCAGGTTGGATTTTGACTTTTCATGCAAAAGTGCCCAATTCGGCCTAAAATGCCTTCAGAAGCATTCTTATGATGAGAAATGTCGTTTAAAGGCATTTCCAGCTCAGAAAAGCATTTTTCAAGCGATTTCAACATTTCAGGTTGGATTTTGACTATTTCTGCAAAAGTGCCCAATTCGGCCTAAAATGCCTTCAGGAGCATTCTTATGATGAGAAATGTCGTTTAAAGGCATTTCCAGCTCAGAAAAGCATTTTTCAAGCGATTTCAACATTTCAGGTTGGATTGTGACTTTTCATGCAAAAGTGCCCAATTCGGCCTAAAATGCCTTCAGAAGCATTCTTATGATGAGAAATGTCGTTTAAAGGCATTTCCAGCTCAGCTCAGAAAAGCATTTTTCAAGCGATTTCAACATTTCAGGTTGGATTGTGACTTTTCATGCAAAAGTGCCCAATTCGGCCTAAAATGCCTTCAGAAGCATTCTTATGATGAGAAATGTCGTTTAAAGGCATTTCCAGCTCAGAAAAGCATTTTTCAAGCGATTTCAGCATTTCAGGTTGGATTTTGACTTTTCATGCAAAAGTGCCCAATTCGGCCTAAAATGCCTTCAGGAGCATTCTTATGATGAGAAATGTCGTTTAAAGGCATTTCCAGCTCAGAAAAGCATTTTTCAAGCGATTTCAACATTTCAGGTTGGATTTTGACATTTCATGCAAAAGTGCCCAATTCGGCCTAAAATGCCTTCAGGAGCATTCTTATGATGAGAAATGTCGTTTAAAGGCATTTCCAGCTCAGAAAAGCATTTTTCAAGCGATTTCAGCATTTCAGGTTGGATTTTGACTTTTCATGCAAAAGTGCCCAATTCGGCCTAAAATGCCTTCAGGAGCATTCTTATGATGAGAAATGTCGTTTAAAGGCATTTCCAGCTCAGAAAAGCATTTTTCAAGCGATTTCAACATTTCAGGTTGGATTTTGACATTTCATGCAAAAGTGCCCAATTCGGCCTAAAATGCCTTCAGGAGCATTCTTATGATGAGAAATGTCGTTTAAAGGCATTTCCAGCTCAGAAAAGCATTTTTCAAGCGATTTCAGCATTTCAGGTTGGATTTTGACTTTTCATGCAAAAGTGCCCAATTCGGCCTAAAATGCCTTCAGGAGCATTCTTATGATGAGAAATGTCGTTTAAAGGCATTTCCAGCTCAGAAAAGCATTTTTTAAGCGATTTCAACATTTCAGGTTGGATTTTGACTTTTCATGCAAAAGTGCCCAATTCGGCCTAAAATGCCTTCAGGAGCATTCTTATGATGAGAAATGTCGTTTAAAGGCATTTCCAGCTCAGAAAAGCATTTTTCAAGCGATTTCAACATTTCAGGTTGGATTTTGACTTTTCATGCAAAAGTGCCCAACTCGGCCTAAAATGCCTTCAGGAGCATTCTTATGTTGAGAAATGTCGTTTAAAGGCATTTCCAGCTCAGAAAAGCATTTTTCAAGCGATTTCAACATTTCAGGTTGGATTTTGACTTTTCATGCAAAAGTGCCCAATTCGGCCTAAAATGCCTTCAGAAGCATTCTTATGATGAGAAATGTCGTTTAAAGGCATTTCCAGCTCAGAAAAGCATTTTTCAAGCGATTTCAACATTTCAGGTTGGATTGTGACTATTTCTGCAAAAGTGCCCAATTCGGCCTAAAATGCCTTCAGGAGCATTCTTATGATGAGAAATGTCGTTTAAAGGCATTTCCAGCTCAGAAAAGCATTTTTCAAGCGATTTCAACATTTCAGGTTGGATTTTGACATTTCATGCAAAAGTGCCCAATTCGGCCTAAAATGCCTTCAGGAGCATTCTTATGATGAGAAATGTCGTTTAAAGGCATTTCCAGCTCAGAAAAGCATTTTTCAAGCGATTTCAGCATTTCAGGTTGGATTTTGACTTTTCATGCAAAAGTGCCCAATTCGGCCTAAAATGCCTTCAGGAGCATTCTTATGATGATAAATGTCGTTTAAAGGCATTTCCAGCTCAGAAAAGCATTTTTCAAGCGATTTCAACATTTCAGGTTGGATTTTGACATTTCATGCAAAAGTGCCCAATTCGGCCTAAAATGCCTTCAGGAGCATTCTTATGATGAGAAATGTCGTTTAAAGGCATTTCCAGCTCAGCTCAGAAAAGCATTTTTCAAGCGATTTCAACATTTCAGGTTGGATTGTGACTTTTCATGCAAAAGTGCCCAATTCGGCCTAAAATGCCTTCAGAAGCATTCTTATGATGAGAAATGTCGTTTAAAGGCATTTCCAGCTCAGAAAAGCATTTTTCAAGCGATTTCAGCATTTCAGGTTGGATTTTGACTTTTCATGCAAAAGTGCCCAATTCGGCCTAAAATGCCTTCAGGAGCATTCTTATGATGAGAAATGTCGTTTAAAGGCATTTCCAGCTCAGAAAAGCATTTTTCAAGCGATTTCAACATTTCAGGTTGGATTTTGACATTTCATGCAAAAGTGCCCAATTCGGCCTAAAATGCCTTCAGGAGCATTCTTATGATGAGAAATGTCGTTTAAAGGCATTTCCAGCTCAGAAAAGCATTTTTCAAGCGATTTCAGCATTTCAGGTTGGATTTTGACTTTTCATGCAAAAGTGCCCAATTCGGCCTAAAATGCCTTCAGGAGCATTCTTATGATGAGAAATGTCGTTTAAAGGCATTTCCAGCTCAGAAAAGCATTTTTCAAGCGATTTCAACATTTCAGGTTGGATTTTGACATTTCATGCAAAAGTGCCCAATTCGGCCTAAAATGCCTTCAGGAGCATTCTTATGATGAGAAATGTCGTTTAAAGGCATTTCCAGCTCAGAAAAGCATTTTTCAAGCGATTTCAGCATTTCAGGTTGGATTTTGACTTTTCATGCAAAAGTGCCCAATTCGGCCTAAAATGCCTTCAGGAGCATTCTTATGATGAGAAATGTCGTTTAAAGGCATTTCCAGCTCAGAAAAGCATTTTTTAAGCGATTTCAACATTTCAGGTTGGATTTTGACTTTTCATGCAAAAGTGCCCAATTCGGCCTAAAATGCCTTCAGGAGCATTCTTATGATGAGAAATGTCGTTTAAAGGCATTTCCAGCTCAGAAAAGCATTTTTCAAGCGATTTCAACATTTCAGGTTGGATTTTGACTTTTCATGCAAAAGTGCCCAACTCGGCCTAAAATGCCTTCAGGAGCATTCTTATGTTGAGAAATGTCGTTTAAAGGCATTTCCAGCTCAGAAAAGCATTTTTCAAGCGATTTCAACATTTCAGGTTGGATTTTGACTTTTCATGCAAAAGTGCCCAATTCGGCCTAAAATGCCTTCAGAAGCATTCTTATGATGAGAAATGTCGTTTAAAGGCATTTCCAGCTCAGAAAAGCATTTTTCAAGCGATTTCAACATTTCAGGTTGGATTGTGACTATTTCTGCAAAAGTGCCCAATTCGGCCTAAAATGCCTTCAGGAGCATTCTTATGATGAGAAATGTCGTTTAAAGGCATTTCCAGCTCAGAAAAGCATTTTTCAAGCGATTTCAACATTTCAGGTTGGATTTTGACATTTCATGCAAAAGTGCCCAATTCGGCCTAAAATGCCTTCAGGAGCATTCTTATGATGAGAAATGTCGTTTAAAGGCATTTCCAGCTCAGAAAAGCATTTTTCAAGCGATTTCAGCATTTCAGGTTGGATTTTGACTTTTCATGCAAAAGTGCCCAATTCGGCCTAAAATGCCTTCAGGAGCATTCTTATGATGAGAAATGTCGTTTAAAGGCATTTCCAGCTCAGAAAAGCATTTTTCAAGCGATTTCAACATTTCAGGTTGGATTTTGACATTTCATGCAAAAGTGCCCAATTCGGCCTAAAATGCCTTCAGGAGCATTCTTATGATGAGAAATGTCGTTTAAAGGCATTTCCAGCTCAGAAAAGCATTTTTCAAGCGATTTCAACATTTCAGGTTGGATTTTGACTTTTCATGCAAAAGTGCCCAATTCGGCCTAAAATGCCTTCAGCAGCATTCTTATGATGAGAAATGTCGTTTAAAGGCATTTCCAGCTCAGAAAAGCATTTTTCAAGCGATTTCAACATTTCAGGTTGGATTGTGACTATTTCTGCAAAAGTGCCCAATTCGGCCTAAAATGCCTTCAGGAGCATTCTTATGATGAGAAATGTCGTTTAAAGGCATTTCCAGCTCAGAAAAGCATTTTTCAAGCGATTTCAACATTTCAGGTTGGATTTTGACTTTTTATGCAAAAGTGCCCAATTCGGCCTAAAATGCCTTCAGAAGCATTCTTATGATGAGAAATGTCGTTTAAAGGCATTTCCAGCTCAGAAAAGCATTTTTCAAGCGATTTCAACATTTCAGGTTGGATTTTGACTTTTCATGCAAAAGTGCCCAATCCGGCCTAAAATGCCTTCAGGAGCATTCTTATGATGAGAAATGTCGTTTAAAGGCATTTCCAGCTCAGAAAAGCATTTTTCAAGCGATTTCAACATTTCAGGTTGGATTTTGACTTTTCATGCAAAAGTGCCCAATTCGGCCTAAAATGCCTTCAGCAGCATTCTTATGATGAGAAATGTCGTTTAAAGGCATTTCCAGCTCAGAAAAGCATTTTTCAAGCGATTTCAACATTTCAGGTTGGATTGTGACTATTTCTGCAAAAGTGCCCAATTCGGCCTAAAATGCCTTCAGGAGCATTCTTATGATGAGAAATGTCGTTTAAAGGCATTTCCAGCTCAGAAAAGCATTTTTCAAGCGATTTCAACATTTCAGGTTGGATTTTGACTTTTTATGCAAAAGTGCCCAATTCGGCCTAAAATGCCTTCAGAAGCATTCTTATGATGAGAAATGTCGTTTAAAGGCATTTCCAGCTCAGAAAAGCATTTTTCAAGCGATTTCAACATTTCAGGTTGGATTTTGACTTTTCATGCAAAAGTGCCCAATCCGGCCTAAAATGCCTTCAGGAGCATTCTTATGATGAGAAATGTCGTTTAAAGGCATTTCCAGCTCAGAAAAGCATTTTTCAAGCGATTTCAACATTTCAGGTTGGATTTTGACTTTTTATGCAAAAGTGCCCAACTCGGCCTAAAATGCCTTCAGGAGCATTCTTATGTTGAGAAATGTCGTTTAAAGGCATTTCCAGCTCAGAAAAGCATTTTTCAAGCGATTTCAACATTTCAGGTTGGATTTTGACTTTTCATGCAAAAGTGCCCAATTCGGCCTAAAATGCCTTCAGAAGCATTCTTATGATGAGAAATGTCGTTTAAAGGCATTTCCAGCTCAGAAAAGCATTTTTCAAGCGATTTCAACATTTCAGGTTGGATTTTGACTATTTCTGCAAAAGTGCCCAATTCGGCCTAAAATGCCTTCAGGAGCATTCTTATGATGAGAAATGTCGTTTAAAGGCATTTCCAGCTCAGAAAAGCATTTTTCAAGCGATTTCAGCATTTCAGGTTGGATTTTGACTTTTCATGCAAAAGTGCCCAATTCGGCCTAAAATGCCTTTAGGAGCATTCTTATGATGAGAAATGTCGTTTAAAGGCATTTCCAGCTCAGAAAAGCATTTTTCAAGCGATTTCAACATTTCAGGTTGGATTTTGACATTTCATGCAAAAGTGCCCAATTCGGCCTAAAATGCCTTCAGGAGCATTCTTATGATGAGAAATGTCGTTTAAAGGCATTTCCAGCTCAGAAAAGCATTTTTCAAGCGATTTCAGCATTTCAGGTTGGATTTTGACTTTTCATGCAAAAGTGCCCAATTCGGCCTAAAATGCCTTCAGGAGCATTCTTATGATGAGAAATGTCGTTTAAAGGCATTTCCAGCTCAGAAAAGCATTTTTCAAGCGATTTCAACATTTCAGGTTGGATTTTGACTTTTCATGCAAAAGTGCCCAATTCGGCCTAAAATGCCTTCAGGAGCATTCTTATGATGAGAAATGTCGTTTAAAGGCATTTCCAGCCCAGAAAAGCATTTTTCAAGCGATTTCAACATTTCAGGTTGGATTTTGACTTTTCATGCAAAAGTGCCCAACTCGGCCTAAAATGCCTTCAGGAGCATTCTTATGATGAGAAATGTCGTTTAAAGGCATTTCCAGCTCAGAAAAGCATTTTTCAAGCGATTTCAGCATTTCAGGTTGGATTTTGACTTTTCATGCAAAAGTGCCCAATTCGGCCTAAAATGCCTTCAGGAGCATTCTTATGATGAGAAATGTCGTTTAAAGGCATTTCCAGCTCAGAAAAGCATTTTTCAAGCGATTTCAACATTTCAGGTTGGATTTTGACTTTTCATGCAAAAGTGCCCAATTCGGCCTAAAATGCCTTCAGGAGCATTCTTATGATGAGAAATGTCGTTTAAAGGCATTTCCAGCTCAGAAAAGCATTTTTCAAGCGATTTCAACATTTCAGGTTGGATTGTGACTATTTCTGCAAAAGTGCCCAATTCTGCCTAAAATGCCTTCAGGAGCATTCTTATGATGAGAAATGTCGTTTAGAGGCATTTCCAGCTCAGAAAAGCATTTTTCAAGCGATTTCAACATTTCAGGTTGGATTTTGACTTTTTATGCAAAAGTGCCCAACTCGGCCTAAAATGCCTTCAGGAGCATTCTTATGTTGAGAAATATCGTTTAAAGGCATTTCCAGCTCAGAAAAGCATTTTTCAAGCGATTTCAACATTTCAGGTTGGATTTTGAATGCAAAAGTGCCCAATTCGGCCTAAAATGCCTTCAGAAGCATTCTTATGATGAGAAATGTCGTTTAAAGGCATTTCCAGCTCAGAAAAGCATTTTTCAAGCGATTTCAACATTTCAGGTTGGATTTTGACTATTTCTGCAAAAGTGCCCAATTCGGCCTAAAATGCCTTCAGGAGCATTCTTATGATGAGAAATGTCGTTTAAAGGCATTTCCAGCTCAGAAAAGCATTTTTCAAGCGATTTCAACATTTCAGGTTGGATTGTGACTTTTCATGCAAAAGTGCCCAATTCGGCCTAAAATGCCTTCAGAAGCATTCTTATGATGAGAAATGTCGTTTAAAGGCATTTCCAGCTCAGCTCAGAAAAGCATTTTTCAAGCGATTTCAACATTTCAGGTTGGATTGTGACTTTTCATGCAAAAGTGCCCAATTCGGCCTAAAATGCCTTCAGAAGCATTCTTATGATGAGAAATGTCGTTTAAAGGCATTTCCAGCTCAGAAAAGCATTTTTCAAGCGATTTCAGCATTTCAGGTTGGATTTTGACTTTTCATGCAAAAGTGCCCAATTCGGCCTAAAATGCCTTCAGGAGCATTCTTATGATGAGAAATGTCGTTTAAAGGCATTTCCAGCTCAGAAAAGCATTTTTCAAGCGATTTCAACATTTCAGGTTGGATTTTGACATTTCATGCAAAAGTGCCCAATTCGGCCTAAAATGCCTTCAGGAGCATTCTTATGATGAGAAATGTCGTTTAAAGGCATTTCCAGCTCAGAAAAGCATTTTTCAAGCGATTTCAGCATTTCAGGTTGGCTTTTGACTTTTCATGCAAAAGTGCCCAATTCGGCCTAAAATGCCTTCAGGAGCATTCTTATGATGAGAAATGTCGTTTAAAGGCATTTCCAGCTCAGAAAAGCATTTTTCAAGCGATTTCAACATTTCAGGTTGGATTTTGACATTTCATGCAAAAGTGCCCAATTCGGCCTAAAATGCCTTCAGGAGCATTCTTATGATGAGAAATGTCGTTTAAAGGCATTTCCAGCTCAGAAAAGCATTTTTCAAGCGATTTCAGCATTTCAGGTTGGATTTTGACTTTTCATGCAAAAGTGCCCAATTCGGCCTAAAATGCCTTCAGGAGCATTCTTATGATGAGAAATGTCGTTTAAAGGCATTTCCAGCTCAGAAAAGCATTTTTCATGCGATTTCAACATTTCAGGTTGGATTTTGACATTTCATGCAAAAGTGCCCAATTCGGCCTAAAATGCCTTCAGGAGCATTCTTATGATGAGAAATGTCGTTTAAAGGCATTTCCAGCTCAGAAAAGCATTTTTCAAGCGATTTCAGCATTTCAGGTTGCATTTTGACTTTTCATGCAAAAGTGCCCAATTCGGCCTAAAATGCCTTCAGGAGCATTCTTATGATGAGAAATGTCGTTTAAAGGCATTTCCAGCTCAGAAAAGCATTTTTCAAGCGATTTCAACATTTCAGGTTGGATTTTGACTTTTCATGCAAAAGTGCCCAATTCGGCCTAAAATGCCTTCAGAAGCATTCTTATGATGAGAAATGTCGTTTAAAGGCATTTCCAGCTCAGAAAAGCATTTTTCAAGCGATTTCAGCATTTCAGGTTGGATTTTGACTTTTCATGCAAAAGTGCCCAATTCGGCCTAAAATGCCTTCAGAAGCATTCTTATGTTGAGAAATGTCGTTTAAAGGCATTTCCAGCTCAGAAAAGCATTTTTCAAGCGATTTCAACATTTCAGGTTGGATTTTGACATTTCATGCAAAAGTGCCCAATTCGGCCTAAAATGCCTTCAGGAGCATTCTTATGATGAGAAATGTCGTTTAAAGGCATTTCCAGCTCAGAAAAGCATTTTTCAAGCGATTTCAACATTTCAGGTTGGATTTTGACATTTCATGCAAAAGTGCCCAATTCGGCCTAAAATGCCTTCAGGAGCATTCTTATGATGAGAAATGTCGTTTAAAGGCATTTCCAGCTCAGAAAAGCATTTTTCAAGCGATTTCAACATTTCAGGTTGGATTTTGACTTTTCATGCAAAAGTGCCCAATTGGGCCTAAAATGCCTTCAGCAGCATTCTTATGATGAGAAATGTCGTTTAAAGGCATTTCCAGCTCAGAAAAGCATTTTTCAAGCGATTTCAACATTTCAGGTTGGATTGTGACTATTTCTGCAAAAGTGCCCAATTCGGCCTAAAATGCCTTCAGGAGCATTCTTATGATGAGAAATGTCGTTTAAAGGCATTTCCAGCTCAGAAAAGCATTTTTCAAGCGATTTCAACATTTCAGGTTGGATTTTGACTTTTTATGCAAAAGTGCCCAATTCGGCCTAAAATGCCTTCAGAAGCATTCTTATGATGAGAAATGTCGTTTAAAGGCATTTCCAGCTCAGAAAAGCATTTTTCAAGCGATTTCAACATTTCAGGTTGGATTTTGACTTTTCATGCAAAAGTGCCCAATCCGGCCTAAAATGCCTTCAGAAGCATTCTTATGATGAGAAATGTCGTTTAAAGGCATTTCCAGCTCAGAAAAGCATTTTTCAAGCGATTTCAACATTTCAGGTTGGATTTTGACTTTTCATGCAAAAGTGCCCAATCCGGCCTAAAATGCCTTCAGGAGCATTCTTATGATGAGAAATGTCGTTTAAAGGCATTTCCAGCTCAGAAAAGCATTTTTCAAGCGATTTCAACATTTCAGGTTGGATTTTGACTTTTTATGCAAAAGTGCCCAACTCGGCCTAAAATGCCTTCAGGAGCATTCTTATGTTGAGAAATGTCGTTTAAAGGCATTTCCAGCTCAGAAAAGCATTTTTCAAGCGATTTCAACATTTCAGGTTGGATTTTGACTTTTCATGCAAAAGTGCCCAATTCGGCCTAAAATGCCTTCAGAAGCATTCTTATGATGAGAAATGTCGTTTAAAGGCATTTCCAGCTCAGAAAAGCATTTTTCAAGCGATTTCAACAATTCAGGTTGGATTTTGACTATTTCTGCAAAAGTGCCCAATTCGGCCTAAAATGCCTTCAGGAGCATTCTTATGATGAGAAATGTCGTTTAAAGGCATTTCCAGCTCAGAAAAGCATTTTTCAAGCGATTTCAGCATTTCAGGTTGGATTTTGACTTTTCATGCAAAAGTGCCCAATTCGGCCTAAAATGCCTTTAGGAGCATTCTTATGATGAGAAATGTCGTTTAAAGGCATTTCCAGCTCAGAAAAGCATTTTTCAAGCGATTTCAACATTTCAGGTTGGATTTTGACATTTCATGCAAAAGTGCCCAATTCGGCCTAAAATGCCTTCAGGAGCATTCTTATGATGAGAAATGTCGTTTAAAGGCATTTCCAGCTCAGAAAAGCATTTTTCAAGCGATTTCAGCATTTCAGGTTGGATTTTGACTTTTCATGCAAAAGTGCCCAATTCGGCCTAAAATGCCTTCAGGAGCATTCTTATGATGAGAAATGTCGTTTAAAGGCATTTCCAGCTCAGAAAAGCATTTTTCAAGCGATTTCAACATTTCAGGTTGGATTTTGACTTTTCATGCAAAAGTGCCCAATTCGGCCTAAAATGCCTTCAGGAGCATTCTTATGATGAGAAATGTCGTTTAAAGGCATTTCCAGCTCAGAAAAGCATTTTTCAAGCGATTTCAACATTTCAGGTTGGATTTTGACTTTTCATGCAAAAGTGCCCAACTCGGCCTAAAATGCCTTCAGGAGCATTCTTATGTTGAGAAATGTCGTTTAAAGGCATTTCCAGCTCAGAAAAGCATTTTTCAAGCGATTTCAACATTTCAGGTTGGATTTTGACTTTTCATGCAAAAGTGCCCAATTCGGCCTAAAATGCCTTCAGAAGCATTCTTATGATGAGAAATGTCGTTCAAAGGCATTTCCAGCTCAGAAAAGCATTTTTCAAGCGATTTCAACATTTCAGGTTGGATTGTGACTATTTCTGCAAAAGTGCCCAATTCGGCCTAAAATGCCTTCAGGAGCATTCTTATGATGAGAAATGTCGTTTAAAGGCATTTCCAGCTCAGAAAAGCATTTTTCATGCGATTTCAACATTTCAGGTTGGATTTTGACATTTCATGCAAAAGTGCCCAATTCGGCCTAAAATGCCTTCAGGAGCATTCTTATGATGAGAAATGTCGTTTAAAGGCATTTCCAGCTCAGAAAAGCATTTTTCAAGCGATTTCAGCATTTCAGGTTGCATTTTGACTTTTCATGCAAAAGTGCCCAATTCGGCCTAAAATGCCTTCAGGAGCATTCTTATGATGAGAAATGTCGTTTAAAGGCATTTCCAGCTCAGAAAAGCATTTTTCAAGCGATTTCAACATTTCAGGTTGGATTTTGACTTTTCATGCAAAAGTGCCCAATTCGGCCTAAAATGCCTTCAGGAGCATTCTTATGATGAGAAATGTCGTTTAAAGGCATTTCCAGCTCAGAAAAGCATTTTTCAAGCGATTTCAGCATTTCAGGTTGGATTTTGACTTTTCATGCAAAAGTGCCCAATTCGGCCTAAAATGCCTTCAGGAGCATTCTTATGTTGAGAAATGTCGTTTAAAGGCATTTCCAGCTCAGAAAAGCATTTTTCAAGCGATTTCAACATTTCAGGTTGGATTTTGACATTTCATGCAAAAGTGCCCAATTCGGCCTAAAATGCCTTCAGGAGCATTCTTATGATGAGAAATGTCGTTTAAAGGCATTTCCAGCTCAGAAAAGCATTTTTCAAGCGATTTCAACATTTCAGGTTGGATTTTGACATTTCATGCAAAAGTGCCCAATTCGGCCTAAAATGCCTTCAGGAGCATTCTTATGATGAGAAATGTCGTTTAAAGGCATTTCCAGCTCAGAAAAGCATTTTTCAAGCGATTTCAACATTTCAGGTTGGATTTTGACTTTTCATGCAAAAGTGCCCAATTGGGCCTAAAATGCCTTCAGCAGCATTCTTATGATGAGAAATGTCGTTTAAAGGCATTTCCAGCTCAGAAAAGCATTTTTCAAGCGATTTCAACATTTCAGGTTGGATTGTGACTATTTCTGCAAAAGTGCCCAATTCGGCCTAAAATGCCTTCAGGAGCATTCTTATGATGAGAAATGTCGTTTAAAGGCATTTCCAGCTCAGAAAAGCATTTTTCAAGCGATTTCAACATTTCAGGTTGGATTTTGACTTTTTATGCAAAAGTGCCCAATTCGGCCTAAAATGCCTTCAGAAGCATTCTTATGATGAGAAATGTCGTTTAAAGGCATTTCCAGCTCAGAAAAGCATTTTTCAAGCGATTTCAACATTTCAGGTTGGATTTTGACTTTTCATGCAAAAGTGCCCAATCCGGCCTAAAATGCCTTCAGAAGCATTCTTATGATGAGAAATGTCGTTTAAAGGCATTTCCAGCTCAGAAAAGCATTTTTCAAGCGATTTCAACATTTCAGGTTGGATTTTGACTTTTCATGCAAAAGTGCCCAATCCGGCCTAAAATGCCTTCAGGAGCATTCTTATGATGAGAAATGTCGTTTAAAGGCATTTCCAGCTCAGAAAAGCATTTTTCAAGCGATTTCAACATTTCAGGTTGGATTTTGACATTTCATGCAAAAGTGCCCAATTCGGCCTAAAATGCCTTCAGGAGCATTCTTATGATGAGAAATGTCGTTTAAAGGCATTTCCAGCTCAGAAAAGCATTTTTCAAGCGATTTCAGCATTTCAGGTTGGATTTTGACTTTTCATGCAAAAGTGCCCAATTCGGCCTAAAATGCCTTCAGGAGCATTCTTATGATGAGAAATGTCGTTTAAAGGCATTTCCAGCTCAGAAAAGCATTTTTCAAGCGATTTCAACATTTCAGGTTGGATTTTGACTTTTCATGCAAAAGTGCCCAATTCGGCCTAAAATGCCTTCAGGAGCATTCTTATGATGAGAAATGTCGTTTAAAGGCATTTCCAGCTCAGAAAAGCATTTTTCAAGCGATTTCAACATTTCAGGTTGGATTTTGACTTTTCATGCAAAAGTGCCCAACTCGGCCTAAAATGCCTTCAGGAGCATTCTTATGTTGAGAAATGTCGTTTAAAGGCATTTCCAGCTCAGAAAAGCATTTTTCAAGCGATTTCAACATTTCAGGTTGGATTTTGACTTTTCATGCAAAAGTGCCCAATTCGGCCTAAAATGCCTTCAGAAGCATTCTTATGATGAGAAATGTCGTTCAAAGGCATTTCCAGCTCAGAAAAGCATTTTTCAAGCGATTTCAACATTTCAGGTTGGATTGTGACTATTTCTGCAAAAGTGCCCAATTCGGCCTAAAATGCCTTCAGGAGCATTCTTATGATGAGAAATGTCGTTTAAAGGCATTTCCAGCTCAGAAAAGCATTTTTCAAGCGATTTCAACATTTCAGGTTGGATTTTGACATTTCATGCAAAAGTGCCCAATTCGGCCTAAAATGCCTTCAGGAGCATTCTTATGATGAGAAATGTCGTTTAAAGGCATTTCCAGCTCAGAAAAGCATTTTTCAAGCGATTTCAGCATTTCAGGTTGGATTTTGACTTTTCATGCAAAAGTGCCCAATTCGGCCTAAAATGCCTTCAGGAGCATTCTTATGATGAGAAATGTCGTTTAAAGGCATTTCCAGCTCAGAAAAGCATTTTTCAAGCGATTTCAACATTTCAGGTTGGATTTTGACATTTCATGCAAAAGTGCCCAATTCGGCCTAAAATGCCTTCAGGAGCATTCTTATGATGAGAAATGTCGTTTAAAGGCATTTCCAGCTCAGAAAAGCATTTTTCAAGCGATTTCAGCATTTCAGGTTGGATTTTGACTTTTCATGCAAAAGTGCCCAATTCGGCCTAAAATGCCTTCAGGAGCATTCTTATGATGATAAATGTCGTTTAAAGGCATTTCCAGCTCAGAAAAGCATTTTTCAAGCGATTTCAACATTTCAGGTTGGATTTTGACATTTCATGCAAAAGTGCCAAATTCGGGCTAAAATGCCTTCAGGAGCATTCTTATGATGAGAAATGTCGTTTAAAGGCATTTCCAGCTCAGAAAAGCATTTTTCAAGCGATTTCAGCATTTCAGGTTGGATTTTGACTTTTCATGCAAAAGTGCCCAATTCGGCCTAAAATGCCTTCAGGAGCATTCTTATGATGATAAATGTCGTTTAAAGGCATTTCCAGCTCAGAAAAGCATTTTTCAAGTGATTTCAACATTTCAGGTTGGATTTTGACATTTCATGCAAAAGTGCCAAATTCGGGCTAAAATGCCTTCAGGAGCATTCTTATGATGAGAAATGTCGTTTAAAGGCATTTCCAGCTCAGAAAAGCATTTTTCAAGCGATTTCAGCATTTCAGGTTGGATTTTGACTTTTCATGCAAAAGTGCCCAATTCGGCCTAAAATGCCTTCAGGAGCATTCTTATGATGAGAAATGTCGTTTAAAGGCATTTCCAGCTCAGAAAAGCATTTTTCAAGCGATTTCAACATTTCAGGTTGGATTTTGACTTTTCATGCAAAAGTGCCCAATTCGGCCTAAAATGCCTTCAGGAGCATTCTTATGATGAGAAATGTCGTTTAAAGGCATTTCCAGCCCAGAAAAGCATTTTTCAAGCGATTTCAACATTTCAGGTTGGATTTTGACTTTTCATGCAAAAGTGCCCAACTCGGCCTAAAATGCCTTCAGGAGCATTCTTATGTTGAGAAATGTCGTTTAAAGGCATTTCCAGCTCAGAAAAGCATTTTTCAAGCGATTTCAACATTTCAGGTTGGATTTTGACTTTTCATGCAAAAGTGCCCAATTCGGCCTAAAATGCCTTCAGAAGCATTCTTATGATGAGAAATGTCGTTTAAAGGCATTTCCAGCTCAGAAAAGCATTTTTCAAGCGATTTCAACATTTCAGGTTGGATTGTGACTATTTCTGCAAAAGTGCCCAATTCGGCCTAAAATGCCTTCAGGAGCATTCTTATGATGAGAAATGTCGTTTAAAGGCATTTCCAGCTCAGAAAAGCATTTTTCAAGCGATTTCAACATTTCAGGTTGGATTTTGACATTTCATGCAAAAGTGCCCAATTCGGCCTAAAATGCCTTCAGGAGCATTCTTATGATGAGAAATGTCGTTTAAAGGCATTTCCAGCTCAGAAAAGCATTTTTCAAGCGATTTCAGCATTTCAGGTTGGATTTTGACTTTTCATGCAAAAGTGCCCAATTCGGCCTAAAATGCCTTCAGGAGCATTCTTATGATGAGAAATGTCGTTTAAAGGCATTTCCAGCTCAGAAAAGCATTTTTCAAGCGATTTCAACATTTCAGGTTGGATTTTGACATTTCATGCAAAACTGCCCAATTCGGCCTAAAATGCCTTCAGGAGCATTCTTATGATGAGAAATGTCGTTTAAAGGCATTTCCAGCTCAGAAAAGCATTTTTCAAGCGATTTCAGCATTTCAGGTTGGATTTTGACTTTTCATGCAAAAGTGCCCAATTCGGCCTAAAATGCCTTCAGGAGCATTCTTATGATGATAAATGTCGTTTAAAGGCATTTCCAGCTCAGAAAAGCATTTTTCAAGCGATTTCAACATTTCAGGTTGGATTTTGACATTTCATGCAAAAGTGCCAAATTCGGCCTAAAATGCCTTCAGGAGCATTCTTATGATGAGAAATGTCGTTTAAAGGCATTTCCAGCTCAGAAAAGCATTTTTCAAAAGCGATTTCAACATTTCAGGTTGGATTTTGACTTTTCATGCAAAAGTGCCCAATTCGGCCTAAAATGCCTTCAGAAGCATTCTTATGATGAGAAATGTCGTTTAAAGGCATTTCCAGCTCAGAAAAGCATTTTTCAAGCGATTTCAGCATTTCAGGTTGGATTTTGACTTTTCATGCAAAAGTGCCCAATTCGGCCTAAAATGCCTTCAGGAGCATTCTTATGATGAGAAATGTCGTTTAAAGGCATTTCCAGCTCAGAAAAGCATTTTTCAAGCGATCTCAACATTTTAGGTTGGATTTTGACTTTTCATGCAAAAGTGCCCAATTCGGCCTAAAATGCCTTCAGGAGCATTCTTATGATGAGAAATGTCGTTTAAAGGCATTTCCAGCTCAGAAAAGCATTTTTCAAGCGATTTCAACATTTCAGGTTGGATTGTGACTATTTCTGCAAAAGTGCCCAATTCTGCCTAAAATGCCTTCAGGAGCATTCTTATGATGAGAAATGTCGTTTAGAGGCATTTCCAGCTCAGAAAAGCATTTTTCAAGCGATTTCAACATTTCAGGTTGGATTTTGACTTTTTATGCAAAAGTGCCCAACTCGGCCTAAAATGCCTTCAGGAGCATTCTTATGTTGAGAAATATCGTTTAAAGGCATTTCCAGCTCAGAAAAGCATTTTTCAAGCGATTTCAACATTTCAGGTTGGATTTTGAATGCAAAAGTGCCCAATTCGGCCTAAAATGCCTTCAGAAGCATTCTTATGATGAGAAATGTCGTTTAAAGGCATTTCCAGCTCAGAAAAGCATTTTTCAAGCGATTTCAACATTTCAGGTTGGATTGTGACTATTTCTGCAAAAGTGCCCAATTCTGCCTAAAATGCCTTCAGGAGCATTCTTATGATGAGAAATGTCGTTTAAAGGCATTTCCAGCTCAGAAAAGCATTTTTCAAGCGATTTCAGCATTTCAGGTTGGATTTTGACTTTTCATGCAAAAGTGCCCAATTCGGCCTAAAATGCCTTCAGGAGCATTCTTATGATGAGAAATGTCGTTTAAAGGCATTTCCAGCTCAGAAAAGCATTTTTCAAGCGATTTCAACATTTCAGGTTGGATTTTGACATTTCATGCAAAAGTGCCCAATTCGGCCTAAAATGCCTTCAGGAGCATTCTTATGATGAGAAATGTCGTTTAAAGGCATTTCCAGCTCAGAAAAGCATTTTTCAAGCGATTTCAGCATTTCAGGTTTGCTTTTGACTTTTCATGCAAAAGTGCTCAATTCGGCCTAAAATGCCTTCAGGAGCATTCTTATGATGAGAAATGTCGTTTAAAGGCATTTCCAGCTCAGAAAAGCATTTTTCAAGCGATTTCAACATTTCAGGTTGGATTTTGACATTTCATGCAAAAGTGCCCAATTCGGCCTAAAATGCCTTCAGGAGCATTCTTATGATGAGAAATGTCGTTTAAAGGCATTTCCAGCTCAGAAAAGCATTTTTCAAGCGATTTCAGCATTTCAGGTTGGATTTTGACTTTTCATGCAAAAGTGCCCAATTCGGCCTAAAATGCCTTCAGGAGCATTCTTATGATGAGAAATGTCGTTTAAAGGCATTTCCAGCTCAGAAAAGCATTTTTCAAGCGATTTCAACATTTCAGGTTGGATTTTGACATTTCATGCAAAAGTGCCCAATTCGGCCTAAAATGCCTTCAGGAGCATTCTTATGATGAGAAATGTCGTTTAAAGGCATTT
Source organism: Paramisgurnus dabryanus (assembly GCF_030506205.2). Lineage (NCBI taxonomy): Eukaryota > Metazoa > Chordata > Actinopteri > Cypriniformes > Cobitidae > Paramisgurnus > Paramisgurnus dabryanus. The sequence continues at coordinate 38,466,580 of NC_133348.1, forward strand.
CCAGCTCAGAAAAGCATTTTTCAAGCGATTTCAGCATTTCAGGTTGCATTTTGACTTTTCATGCAAAAGTGCCCAATTCGGCCTAAAATGCCTTCAGGAGCATTCTTATGATGAGAAATGTCGTTTAAAGGCATTTCCAGCTCAGAAAAGCATTTTTCAAGCGATTTCAACATTTCAGGTTGGATTTTGACTTTTCATGCAAAAGTGCCCAATTCGGCCTAAAATGCCTTCAGAAGCATTCTTATGATGAGAAATGTCGTTTAAAGGCATTTCCAGCTCAGAAAAGCATTTTTCAAGCGATTTCAGCATTTCAGGTTGGATTTTGACTTTTCATGCAAAAGTGCCCAATTCGGCCTAAAATGCCTTCAGAAGCATTCTTATGTTGAGAAATGTCGTTTAAAGGCATTTCCAGCTCAGAAAAGCATTTTTCAAGCGATTTCAACATTTCAGGTTGGATTTTGACATTTCATGCAAAAGTGCCCAATTCGGCCTAAAATGCCTTCAGGAGCATTCTTATGATGAGAAATGTCGTTTAAAGGCATTTCCAGCTCAGAAAAGCATTTTTCAAGCGATTTCAACATTTCAGGTTGGATTTTGACATTTCATGCAAAAGTGCCCAATTCGGCCTAAAATGCCTTCAGGAGCATTCTTATGATGAGAAATGTCGTTTAAAGGCATTTCCAGCTCAGAAAAGCATTTTTCAAGCGATTTCAACATTTCAGGTTGGATTTTGACTTTTCATGCAAAAGTGCCCAATTCGGCCTAAAATGCCTTCAGCAGCATTCTTATGATGAGAAATGTCGTTTAAAGGCATTTCCAGCTCAGAAAAGCATTTTTCAAGCGATTTCAACATTTCAGGTTGGATTGTGATTATTTCTGCAAAAGTGCCCAATTCGGCCTAAAATGCCTTCAGGAGCATTCTTATGATGAGAAATGTCGTTTAAAGGCATTTCCAGCTCAGAAAAGCATTTTTCAAGCGATTTCAACATTTCAGGTTGGATTTTGACTTTTTATGCAAAAGTGCCCAATTCGGCCTAAAATGCCTTCAGAAGCATTCTTATGATGAGAAATGTCGTTTAAAGGCATTTCCAGCTCAGAAAAGCATTTTTCAAGCGATTTCAACATTTCAGGTTGGATTTTGACTTTTCATGCAAAAGTGCCCAATCCGGCCTAAAATGCCTTCAGAAGCATTCTTATGATGAGAAATGTCGTTTAAAGGCATTTCCAGCTCAGAAAAGCATTTTTCAAGCGATTTCAACATTTCAGGTTGGATTTTGACTTTTCATGCAAAAGTGCCCAATCCGGCCTAAAATGCCTTCAGGAGCATTCTTATGATGAGAAATGTCGTTTAAAGGCATTTCCAGCTCAGAAAAGCATTTTTCAAGCGATTTCAACATTTCAGGTTGGATTTTGACTTTTTATGCAAAAGTGCCCAACTCGGCCTAAAATGCCTTCAGGAGCATTCTTATGTTGAGAAATGTCGTTTAAAGGCATTTCCAGCTCAGAAAAGCATTTTTCAAGCGATTTCAATATTTCAGGTTGGATTTTGACTTTTCATGCAAAAGTGCCCAATTCGGCCTAAAATGCCTTCAGAAGCATTCTTATGATGAGAAATGTCGTTTAAAGGCATTTCCAGCTCAGAAAAGCATTTTTCAAGCGATTTCAACATTTCAGGTTGGATTTTGACTATTTCTGCAAAAGTGCCCAATTCGGCCTAAAATGCCTTCAGGAGCATTCTTATGATGAGAAATGTCGTTTAAAGGCATTTCCAGCTCAGAAAAGCATTTTTCAAGCGATTTCAGCATTTCAGGTTGGATTTTGACTTTTCATGCAAAAGTGCCCAATTCGGCCTAAAATGCCTTTAGGAGCATTCTTATGATGAGAAATGTCGTTTAAAGGCATTTCCAGCTCAGAAAAGCATTTTTCAAGCGATTTCAACATTTCAGGTTGGATTTTGACATTTCATGCAAAAGTGCCCAATTCGGCCTAAAATGCCTTCAGGAGCATTCTTATGATGAGAAATGTCGTTTAAAGGCATTTCCAGCTCAGAAAAGCATTTTTCAAGCGATTTCAGCATTTCAGGTTGGATTTTGACTTTTCATGCAAAAGTGCCCAATTCGGCCTAAAATGCCTTCAGGAGCATTCTTATGATGAGAAATGTCGTTTAAAGGCATTTCCAGCTCAGAAAAGCATTTTTCAAGCGATTTCAACATTTCAGGTTGGATTTTGACTTTTCATGCAAAAGTGCCCAATTCGGCCTAAAATGCCTTCAGGAGCATTCTTATGATGAGAAATGTCGTTTAAAGGCATTTCCAGCTCAGAAAAGCATTTTTCAAGCGATTTCAACATTTCAGGTTGGATTTTGACTTTTCATGCAAAAGTGCCCAACTCGGCCTAAAATGCCTTCAGGAGCATTCTTATGTTGAGAAATGTCGTTTAAAGGCATTTCCAGCTCAGAAAAGCATTTTTCAAGCGATTTCAACATTTCAGGTTGGATTTTGACTTTTCATGCAAAAGTGCCCAATTCGGCCTAAAATGCCTTCAGAAGCATTCTTATGATGAGAAATGTCGTTCAAAGGCATTTCCAGCTCAGAAAAGCATTTTTCAAGCGATTTCAACATTTCAGGTTGGATTGTGACTATTTCTGCAAAAGTGCCCAATTCGGCCTAAAATGCCTTCAGGAGCATTCTTATGATGAGAAATGTCGTTTAAAGGCATTTCCAGCTCAGAAAAGCATTTTTCAAGCGATTTCAACATTTCAGGTTGGATTTTGACATTTCATGCAAAAGTGCCCAATTCGGCCTAAAATGCCTTCAGGAGCATTCTTATGATGAGAAATGTCGTTTAAAGGCATTTCCAGCTCAGAAAAGCATTTTTCAAGCGATTTCAGCATTTCAGGTTGGATTGTGACTTTTCATGCAAAAGTGCCCAATTCGGCCTAAAATGCCTTCAGGAGCATTCTTATGATGAGAAATGTCGTTTAAAGGCATTTCCAGCTCAGAAAAGCATTTTTCAAGCGATTTCAACATTTCAGGTTGGATTTTGACATTTCATGCAAAAGTGCCCAATTCGGCCTAAAATGCCTTCAGGAGCATTCTTATGATGAGAAATGTCGTTTAAAGGCATTTCCAGCTCAGAAAAGCATTTTTCAAGGGATTTCAGCATTTCAGGTTGGATTTTGACTTTTCATGCAAAAGTGCCCAATTCGGCCTAAAATGCCTTCAGGAGCATTCTTATGATGATAAATGTCGTTTAAAGGCATTTCCAGCTCAGAAAAGCATTTTTCAAGCGATTTCAACATTTCAGGTTGGATTTTGACATTTCATGCAAAAGTGCCAAATTCGGGCTAAAATGCCTTCAGGAGCATTCTTATGATGAGAAATGTCGTTTAAAGGCATTTCCAGCTCAGAAAAGCATTTTTCAAGCGATTTCAACATTTCAGGTTGGATTTTGACTTTTCATGCAAAAGTGCCCAATTCGGCCTAAAATGCCTTCAGAAGCATTCTTATGATGAGAAATGTCGTTTAAAGGCATTTCCAGCTCAGAAAAGCATTTTTCAAGCGATTTCAGCATTTCAGGTTGGATTTTGACTTTTCATGCAAAAGTGCCCAATTCGGCCTAAAATGCCTTCAGGAGCATTCTTATGATGAGAAATGTCGTTTAAAGGCATTTCCAGCTCAGAAAAGCATTTTTCAAGCGATTTCAACATTTCAGGTTGGATTTTGACTTTTCATGCAAAAGTGCCCAATTCGGCCTAAAATGCCTTCAGGAGCATTCTTATGATGAGAAATGTCGTTTAAAGGCATTTCCAGCTCAGAAAAGCATTTTTCAAGCGATTTCAACATTTCAGGTTGGATTGTGACTATTTCTGCAAAAGTGCCCAATTCGGCCTAAAATGCCTTCAGGAGCATTCTTATGATGAGAAATGTCGTTTAAAGGCATTTCCAGCTCAGAAAAGCATTTTTCAAGCGATTTCAACATTTCAGGTTGGATTTTGACTTTTTATGCAAAAGTGCCCAATTCGGCCTAAAATGCCTTCAGGAGCATTCTTATGATGAGAAATGTCGTTTAAAGGCATTTCCAGCTCAGAAAAGCATTTTTCAAGCGATTTCAACATTTCAGGTTGGATTTTGACTTTTCATGCAAAAGTGCCCAATTCGGCCTAAAATGCCTTCAGGAGCATTCTTATGATGAGAAATGTCGTTTAAAGGCATTTCCAGCTCAGAAAAGCATTTTTCAAGCGATTTCAACATTTCAGGTTGGATTGTGACTTTTCATGCAAAAGTGCCCAGCAAGCAATTTTGCGGCTAATAGACGTCTAGTAGCCGTCTAAACACCCCCCTGACGTCTAGGCTAAAACAAGGCTAATTTTGGGCTGTCAGTGAAAATCTAGTAGACGTCTATCATAGCCCAAGAATAGACTAGTCATCAAATAGACGGCTATTAAACGTCTACATATATACGTCTAATAGACGGTGAATGTGGGTCTAGGCTAAAACAAGGCTAATTTTGGGCTGTCAGTGAAAATCTAGTAGACGTCTATCATAGCCCAAGAATAGACTAGCCGTTAAATAGACGGCTATTAAACGACTACACGTGTGTGTCTAATAAACAACAAAAGAATGGCTAAAGAATTCTTTTTAATCCATTAAAAAAGGTTCTCATAAACATGCAATCATGCAATTTATTACAAAAAAATATTGTTAATACAATAGAAATTCAGATAAGACAAAATTAAGAAAAACTACTTAACAAAAAGAATAAAAACAGTAACAAAATAAAAGCATATATAACAAAATACAATTTTAAAAATGAAATAACATCTAAAATTAACAAACTATCTTCAGTTCACGTCAACTTATTAATTGTACTAATTTCTATACCCCCCCCCCCCCGTGCTCCCTGGTGACTGTTTGAAATGCCCCCATTGAATCCTTCACATCCAGTTCTGTTGCTGCTGGGAAGTTGTTCAACACAGCATCTGACAAATATGAAAAGAATGCATGAGACAAGTATTTTTGCTTTATGTTACATGTGATAGTCATTCTCTTTTGAAAAAGTAATATATAAATATTGACAGGCAACAGTAATCATACCATTCTCATTACTAACAGAAGTGCATGTTTCTCTGCGTGTGTTTAATGACATTTTGGAACTAGCAAAAGAGGCTTAAAGGCAGGGTATCTGATTTTGATCCAGAGAAACATTTTAGTTATGCTGGTTTAAAGTCTCCTCAAGTCTTGATAGCAATCACTATGTTAAGTGATCTAAATGTGTATTTTTATATATTTGTGTCACCTGTAAAAGGCGTAGGACCAAAAAACGTTCAACAAATCATTGAACCCTGACGGAATGCAATAATTGGATGTGGGCATGGGCCAGTTACCGGTTTGAAGGTATACCGAGATTTTCAGAGTCAAGGTTTTAAAAAACCACAAAAATTTTCTGTGATACCATTTTCAATGTATGAACTGTGTTTACACAAAGTGAATTAAATCATGTAATTGAATTCATGTTTACATTTACAATTGAAAGAATATTATCATTTAAAGGCTTTATTTTTACCTGGCATAAACGTTGTTTGTTGCTTAAAAATAAAATGTATTGTGTCCAGTTGAAAAGTTGATGTTTTAATATGCAGACATTTGAAAATAACACATTTTAGTGTCACAATGGCAATACCGCAACACCGTGGTATTTTTGCTTACGGTTATCATACTGCCAGAATCTCATTCCGACCCATAATTGGACGCATAAAATTTTTGCCCCTCTTCTGTGAACGTGTTTTGCATGCCACTTCACAACCTGTTCACGCTCTGTAAAAATAGGGAGAATCAAATAAACCTTCCTGCTGAATTGACAGAGGAGCTACAAAACGAAAGACATTTTGAAACAACAAAAAAAACATCTGGATGAGCAAAGAGCAAAAACCCAAATTAACATTGGTAAGTTCACTGCTTTTCTGCAAGATGGAAACAGCTACAGGTCTGAAAGGGTCGTTGCAGTGTTTCTTTTGGAAAGGTAGGTATGCAGTGTGATTCTATTTTGATGGACTCAGATTGTATTTTAATGAAACTTGTTGCTTATGTAGTTTGTGTTCCTTTACGAATTAGTGTAATGATATTTATCTTTTCAAATTTCTAAACATGCTGTATTTATTTCGGATTAAAAACAGTTGTTTATGTTGGTTATTTTGGTAATGTTATTCACTTTGTCAGTCTTACTGGTTAATGAGATAGGAGTGTGCTTCTGGTTGGTGCGTGTAGGCTAAAGTTAGTATTTTTCAAAATCAAATACCCTGCCCTTTAAGATGCCAAGCATAAAATATTCACAATACAATCTTATTGACATAAAACCTGTCAAATGTCTAAAAATAAAACATCTAAACAATATTGTATGGATGAGTAAACTGTTGTATCGGCAAAGAGTCATTTAATCTGGGGCTTTTAATATTTAGAAAATATTAAGGCAGTACCGGACTGTCGTCAATTACTCCTCATATAGCCTAATGTCATATTAAAAGTATTATTTTGTGAAACACCATTCAGCCTAAAACTACATACAAAACACACTTACCTTTAATAACTGAGAACTGATGTTTTTTCAAATGCTTGCTTCTGCAGTGGACCACCACCATGCATGTTGAACTTTGAAATTAATGAATTTTAGTGAACTCTAAAATAGAAAAGACAATGTCGTTAACAGTTGCAGACGGACATATTTTTTTTGTGACCACATGAAAGACTGTGTTGACACCACAATGTCTGATTAATATTGCAGGTTTAGAGAATTTACCTGTCCAGCATTCTTCCGGCACGGTCTCTCAAGTTTCTCCCTCCAGTTTCGCACAGCTTTGACACCTGAATAGCACATGCCTATGTCAGTAAATGTACAGTATTGTATGCTTCAGTGTACAAGTGTTTACCAACCTTAAAGGTTAATGCCCACTGACCTGCAAGTTTTCCCTCACTAACACAATAAAACTCTTTTTTCCAACAAACTGAAGGCCTGTAAGTTAAATCCATATGGAAAAATAGCTTTCCCCCACAATCTATCTCTGCATGCATAATTGTAAACTGCCTACATTACTGTAATCAACACAGTAATAACTTAGCTAAGTTACTGCTGTTACTAAAAAGCAGCCAACAAATCACTCATGTTGATCTTCAGTGTAACGTTACATAGACTCATTTACCTCCACTATTTTATTACATTGCAGGTTGTACTGTTTAGGTTTTATAAAACATGGGTTACTTACTACGTTATACTGTTAAGTTACCCGCAAGAATGTCGCGATTCCAACAACAAATAAAGTAAATCAATTTTAAACACATGTAAAATAAAATAATAAAAACACTTACAAAACCAAACGAGTGTGGTAGATTGCTTTCTTCGTGGCTGCTCGCTGATGTTGTTGCTTTTCAAACAGCGGAAATCTTTCTCGTGAGATTTGGCCTCGTGTTTGTGTACTGCTGCCATCTAGCGGTTCGGAGTTGTAACTGGATTTTGTTTATCTTTGAAATACGGTCAAATAATGAATGTTATGCGTGACAGCAGATATTCAGATAAGATAAATAAAACCAAACATCTTACATTCACTGGTGTCTTTGCATGCCTGATGAAATATCATAAATTTTGCAAGTTATTTTTTGTCAAAAACAAAATTTTATTAAATTCAAGGTTATTTTGGGCTAAACATGGTTTGTTCGTAGTCGGTCTATTTATGAGCTAAATAGTGGCTATATGTACGACGGTGCATAAAACTCTTTAAAGAAATTAAACAAACCTTGTAATCGCTGTTAACTTTGCTTACAATGAAATACCATACATCTCACAAGTTATTTTGGCAAAAACCACATGTAATTAAATTAATGGTTATTTCTGGGCTAAACGTGGGTTATTCGTAGTCGGTCTATTTGTAAGCTAAATAGTGGCTAGTACAGACGGTGTATAAAACGCTTTAAAGAAATGAAACAAAATACCTTAATTGCTTTGAACTTTGTTTACATGATTAAATATCATACATCTCACAAATCATTTTGGCAAAACAACATGTAATTAAATTAATGGTTATTTCTGGGCTAAACGTGGGTTATTCGTAGTCGGTCTATTTGTAAGCTAAATAGTGGCTAAGTACAGACGGTGCATAAAACACTTTAAAGAAATGAAACAAAATACCTTAATTGCTTTGAACTTTGTTTACATTATTAAATATCATACATCTCATAAATCATTTTGGCAAAACAACATGTAATTAAATTCATGGTTATTTCTGGGCTAAACGTGGTTTATTCGTAGTCGGTCTATTTATGAGCTAAATTATGACTACGTACAGACGATGCATAAAACACTTTAAAGAAATGAAAAGAAATACCTTGTAATCGCTGTTAACTTTGCTTACATGATAAAATAGCATCCATCTCACAAATTATTTTGTCAAAAACCACATGTAACCAAATTAAAGTTTAATTGGGCTAGAAGTGGGCTAGGCACAGCCCGGCTATATCGGGTCTATACTGAAACGAGACGTTGAAATGACGGCTATTGCTTGCTGGGTGCCCAATTCGGCCTAAAATGCCTTCAGGAGCATTCTTATGATGAGAAATGTCGTTTAAAGGCATTTCCAGCTCAGAAAAGCATTTTTCAAGCGATTTCAACATTTCAGGTTGGATTTTGACTTTTCATGCAAAAGTGCCCAATTCGGCCTAAAATGCCTTCAGGAGCATTCTTATGATGAGAAATGTCGTTTAAAGGCATTTCCAGCTCAGAAAAGCATTTTTCAAGCTATTTCAACATTTCAGGTTGGATTTTGACTTTTCATGCAAAAGTGCCCAATTCGGCCTAAAATGCCTTCAGGAGCATTCTTATGATGAGAAATGTCGTTTAAAGGCATTTCCAGCTCAGAAAAGCATTTTTCGAGCGATTTCAACATTTCAGGTTGGATTTTGACTTTTCATGCAAAAGTGCCCAATTCGGCCTAAAATGCCTTCAGAAGCATTCTTATGATGAGAAATGTCGTTTAAAGGCATTTCCAGCTCAGAAAAGCATTTTTCAAGCGATTTCAACATTTCAGGTTGGATTGTGACTTTTCATGCAAAAGTGCCCAATTCGGCCTAAAATGCCTTCAGGAGCATTCTTATGATGAGAAATGTCGTTTAAAGGCATTTCCAGCTCAGAAAAGCATTTTTCAAGCGATTTCAACATTTCAGGTTGGATTTTGACTTTTCATGCAAAAGTGCCCAATTCGGCCTAAAATGCCTTCAGGAGCATTCTTATGATGAGAAATGTCGTTTAAAGGCATTTCCAGCTCAGAAAAGCATTTTTCGAGCGATTTCAACATTTCAGGTTGGATTTTGACTTTTCATGCAAAAGTGCCCAATTCGGCCTAAAATGCCTTCAGGAGCATTCTTATGATGAGAAATGTCGTTTAAAGGCATTTCCAGCTCAGAAAAGCATTTTTCGAGCGATTTCAACATTTCAGGTTGGATTTTGACTTTTCATGCAAAAGTGCCCAATTCGGCCTAAAATGCCTTCAGAAGCATTCTTATGATGAGAAATGTCGTTTAAAGGCATTTCCAGCTCAGAAAAGCATTTTTCAAGCGATTTCAACATTTCAGGTTGGATTTTGACTTTTCATGCAAAAGTGCCCAATTCGGCCTAAAATGCCTTCAGGAGCATTCTTATGATGAGAAATGTCGTTTAAAGGCATTTCCAGCTCAGAAAAGCATTTTTCAAGCGATTTCAACATTTCAGGTTGGATTTTGACTTTTCATGCAAAAGTGCCCAATTCGGCCTAAAATGCCTTCAGAAGCATTCTTATGATGAGAAATGTCGTTTAAAGGCACTTCCAGCTCAGAAAAGCATTTTTCAAGCGATTTCAACATTTCAGGTTTGATTTTGACTTTTTATGCAAAAGTGCCCAATTCGGCCTAAAATGCCTTCAGGAGCATTCTTATGATGAGAAATGTCGTTTAAAGGCATTTCCAGCTCAGAAAAGCATTTTTCAAGCGATTTCAACATTTCAGGTTGGATTTTGACTTTTCATGCAAAAGTGCCCAATTCGGCCTAAAATGCCTTCAGGAGCATTCTTATGATGAGAAATGTCGTTTAAAGGCATTTCCAGCTCAGAAAAGCATTTTTCAAGCGATTTCAACATTTCAGGTTGGATTTTGACTTTTCATGCAAAAGTGCCCAATTCGGCCTAAAATGCCTTCAGGAGCATTCTTATGATGAGAAATGTCGTTTAAAGGCATTTCCAGCTCAGAAAAGCATTTTTCGAGCGATTTCAACATTTCAGGTTGGATTTTGACTTTTCATGCAAAAGTGCCCAATTCGGCCTAAAATGCCTTCAGGAGCATTCTTATGATGAGAAATGTCGTTTAAAGGCATTTCCAGCTCAGAAAAGCGTTTTTCAAGCGATTTCAACATTTAAGGTTGGATTTTGACATTTCATGCAAAAGTGCCCAATTCGGCCTAAAATGCCTTCAGGAGCATTCTTATGATGAGAAATGTCGTTTAAAGGCATTTCCAGCTCAGAAAAGCGTTTTTCAAGCGATTTCAACATTTCAGGTTGGATTTTGACTTTTCATGCAAAAGTGCCCAATTCTGCCTAAAATGCCTTCAGGAGCATTCTTATGATGAGAAATGTCGTTTAAAGGCATTTCCAGCTCAGAAAAGCATTTTTCAAGCGATTTCAACATTTCAGGTTGGATTTTGACTTTTCATGCAAAGTGCCCAATTCGGCCTAAAATGCCTTCAGGAGCATTCTTATGATGAGAAATGTCGTTTAAAGGCATTTCCAGCTCAGAAAAGCATTTTTCAAGCGATTTCAACATTTCAGGTTGGATTGTGACTATTTCTGCAAAAGTGCCCAATTCGGCCTAAAATGCCTTCAGGAGCATTCTTATGATGAGAAATGTCGTTTAAAGGCATTTCCAGCTCAGAAAAGCATTTTTCAAGCGATTTCAACATTTCAGGTTTGATTTTGACTTTTTATGCAAAAGTGCCCAAATCAGCCTAAAATGCCTTCAGGAGCATTCTTATGATGAGAAATGTCGTTTAAAGGCATTTCCAGCTCAGAAAAGCATTTTTCAAGCGATTTCAACATTTCAGGTTGGATTTTGACTTTTCATGCAAAAGTGCCCAATTCGGCCTAAAATGCCTTCAGGAGCATTCTTATGATGAGAAATGTCGTTTAAAGGCATTTCCAGCTCAGAAAAGCATTTTTCAAGCGATTTCAACATTTCAGGTTGGATTTTGACTTTTCATGCAAAAGTGCCCAATTCGGCCTAAAATGCCTTCAGGAGCATTCTTATGATGAGAAATGTCGTTTAAAGGCATTTCCAGCTCAGAAAAGCATTTTTCGAGCGATTTCAACATTTCAGGTTGGATTTTGACTTTTCATGCAAAAGTGCCCAATTCGGCCTAAAATGCCTTCAGGAGCATTCTTATGATGAGAAATGTCGTTTAAAGGCATTTCCAGCTCAGAAAAGCATTTTTCGAGCGATTTCAACATTTCAGGTTGGATTTTGACTTTTCATGCAAAAGTGCCCAATTCGGCCTAAAATGCCTTCAGAAGCATTCTTATGATGAGAAATGTCGTTTAAAGGCATTTCCAGCTCAGAAAAGCATTTTTCAAGCGATTTCAACATTTAAGGTTGGATTTTGACATTTCATGCAAAAGTGCCCAATTCGGCCTAAAATGCCTTCAGGAGCATTCTTATGATGAGAAATGTCGTTTAAAGGCATTTCCAGCTCAGAAAAGCGTTTTTCAAGCGATTTCAACATTTCAGGTTGGATTTTGACTTTTCATGCAAAAGTGCCCAATTCGGCCTAAAATGCCTTCAGGAGCATTCTTATGATGAGAAATGTCGTTTAAAGGCATTTCCAGCTCAGAAAAGCATTTTTCAAGCGATTTCAACATTTCAGGTTGGATTTTGACTTTTCATGCAAAAGTGCCCAATTCGGCCTAAAATGCCTTCAGGAGCATTCTTATGATGAGAAATGTCGTTTAAAGGCATTTCCAGCTCAGAAAAGCATTTTTCAAGCGATTTCAGCATTTCAGGTTGGATTTTGACTTTTCATGCAAAAGTGCCCAATTCGGCCTAAAATGCCTTCAGGAGCATTCTTATGATGATAAATGTCGTTTAAAGGCATTTCCAGCTCAGAAAAGCATTTTTCAAGCGATTTCAACATTTCAGGTTGGATTTTGACATTTCATGCAAAAGTGCCAAATTCGGCCTAAAATGCCTTCAGGAGCATTCTTATGATGAGAAATGTCGTTTAAAGGCATTTCCAGCTCAGAAAAGCATTTTTCAAAAGCGATTTCAACATTTCAGGTTGGATTTTGACTTTTCATGCAAAAGTGCCCAATTCGGCCTAAAATGCCTTCAGAAGCATTCTTATGATGAGAAATGTCGTTTAAAGGCATTTCCAGCTCAGAAAAGCATTTTTCAAGCGATTTCAGCATTTCAGGTTGGATTTTGACTTTTCATGCAAAAGTGCCCAATTCGGCCTAAAATGCCTTCAGGAGCATTCTTATGATGAGAAATGTCGTTTAAAGGCATTTCCAGCTCAGAAAAGCATTTTTCAAGCGATTTCAACATTTTAGGTTGGATTTTGACTTTTCATGCAAAAGTGCCCAATTCGGCCTAAAATGCCTTCAGGAGCATTCTTATGATGAGAAATGTCGTTTAAAGGCATTTCCAGCTCAGAAAAGCATTTTTCAAGCGATTTCAACATTTCAGGTTGGATTGTGACTATTTCTGCAAAAGTGCCCAATTCTGCCTAAAATGCCTTCAGGAGCATTCTTATGATGAGAAATGTCGTTTAGAGGCATTTCCAGCTCAGAAAAGCATTTTTCAAGCGATTTCAACATTTCAGGTTGGATTTTGACTTTTTATGCAAAAGTGCCCAACTCGGCCTAAAATGCCTTCAGGAGCATTCTTATGTTGAGAAATATCGTTTAAAGGCATTTCCAGCTCAGAAAAGCATTTTTCAAGCGATTTCAACATTTCAGGTTGGATTTTGAATGCAAAAGTGCCCAATTCGGCCTAAAATGCCTTCAGAAGCATTCTTATGATGAGAAATGTCGTTTAAAGGCATTTCCAGCTCAGAAAAGCATTTTTCAAGCGATTTCAACATTTCAGGTTGGATTTTGACTATTTCTGCAAAAGTGCCCAATTCGGCCTAAAATGCCTTCAGGAGCATTCTTATGATGAGAAATGTCGTTTAAAGGCATTTCCAGCTCAGAAAAGCATTTTTCAAGCGATTTCAACATTTCAGGTTGGATTGTGACTTTTCATGCAAAAGTGCCCAATTCGGCCTAAAATGCCTTCAGAAGCATTCTTATGATGAGAAATGTCGTTTAAAGGCATTTCCAGCTCAGAAAAGCATTTTTCAAGCGATTTCAACATTTCAGGTTGGATTGTGACTTTTCATGCAAAAGTGCCCAATTCGGCCTAAAATGCCTTCAGAAGCATTCTTATGATGAGAAATGTCGTTTAAAGGCATTTCCAGCTCAGAAAAGCATTTTTCAAGCGATTTCAGCATTTCAGGTTGGATTTTGACTTTTCATGCAAAAGTGCCCAATTCGGCCTAAAATGCCTTCAGGAGCATTCTTATGATGAGAAATGTCGTTTAAAGGCATTTCCAGCTCAGAAAAGCATTTTTCAAGCGATTTCAACATTTCAGGTTGGATTTTGACATTTCATGCAAAAGTGCCCAATTCGGCCTAAAATGCCTTCAGGAGCATTCTTATGATGAGAAATGTCGTTTAAAGGCATTTCCAGCTCAGAAAAGCATTTTTCAAGCGATTTCAGCATTTCAGGTTTGCTTTTGACTTTTCATGCAAAAGTGCTCAATTCGGCCTAAAATGCCTTCAGGAGCATTCTTATGATGAGAAATGTCGTTTAAAGGCATTTCCAGCTCAGAAAAGCATTTTTCAAGCGATTTCAACATTTCAGGTTGGATTTTGACATTTCATGCAAAAGTGCCCAATTCGGCCTAAAATGCCTTCAGGAGCATTCTTATGATGAGAAATGTCGTTTAAAGGCATTTCCAGCTCAGAAAAGCATTTTTCGAGCGATTTCAACATTTCAGGTTGGATTTTGACTTTTCATGCAAAAGTGCCCAATTCGGCCTAAAATGCCTTCAGAAGCATTCTTATGATGAGAAATGTCGTTTAAAGGCATTTCCAGCTCAGAAAAGCATTTTTCAAGCGATTTCAACATTTCAGGTTGGATTTTGACTTTTCATGCAAAAGTGCCCAATTCGGCCTAAAATGCCTTCAGGAGCATTCTTATGATGAGAAATGTCGTTTAAAGGCATTTCCAGCTCAGAAAAGCATTTTTCAAGCGATTTCAACATTTCAGGTTGGATTTTGACTTTTCATGCAAAAGTGCCCAATTCGGCCTAAAATGCCTTCAGAAGCATTCTTATGATGAGAAATGTCGTTTAAAGGCACTTCCAGCTCAGAAAAGCATTTTTCAAGCGATTTCAACATTTCAGGTTTGATTTTGACTTTTTATGCAAAAGTGCCCAATTCGGCCTAAAATGCCTTCAGGAGCATTCTTATGATGAGAAATGTCGTTTAAAGGCATTTCCAGCTCAGAAAAGCATTTTTCAAGCGATTTCAACATTTCAGGTTGGATTTTGACTTTTCATGCAAAAGTGCCCAATTCGGCCTAAAATGCCTTCAGGAGCATTCTTATGATGAGAAATGTCGTTTAAAGGCATTTCCAGCTCAGAAAAGCATTTTTCAAGCGATTTCAACATTTCAGGTTGGATTTTGACTTTTCATGCAAAAGTGCCCAATTCGGCCTAAAATGCCTTCAGGAGCATTCTTATGATGAGAAATGTCGTTTAAAGGCATTTCCAGCTCAGAAAAGCATTTTTCGAGCGATTTCAACATTTCAGGTTGGATTTTGACTTTTCATGCAAAAGTGCCCAATTCGGCCTAAAATGCCTTCAGGAGCATTCTTATGATGAGAAATGTCGTTTAAAGGCATTTCCAGCTCAGAAAAGCGTTTTTCAAGCGATTTCAACATTTAAGGTTGGATTTTGACATTTCATGCAAAAGTGCCCAATTCGGCCTAAAATGCCTTCAGGAGCATTCTTATGATGAGAAATGTCGTTTAAAGGCATTTCCAGCTCAGAAAAGCGTTTTTCAAGCGATTTCAACATTTCAGGTTGGATTTTGACTTTTCATGCAAAAGTGCCCAATTCTGCCTAAAATGCCTTCAGGAGCATTCTTATGATGAGAAATGTCGTTTAAAGGCATTTCCAGCTCAGAAAAGCATTTTTCAAGCGATTTCAACATTTCAGGTTGGATTTTGACTTTTCATGCAAAGTGCCCAATTCGGCCTAAAATGCCTTCAGGAGCATTCTTATGATGAGAAATGTCGTTTAAAGGCATTTCCAGCTCAGAAAAGCATTTTTCAAGCGATTTCAACATTTCAGGTTGGATTGTGACTATTTCTGCAAAAGTGCCCAATTCGGCCTAAAATGCCTTCAGGAGCATTCTTATGATGAGAAATGTCGTTTAAAGGCATTTCCAGCTCAGAAAAGCATTTTTCAAGCGATTTCAACATTTCAGGTTTGATTTTGACTTTTTATGCAAAAGTGCCCAAATCAGCCTAAAATGCCTTCAGGAGCATTCTTATGATGAGAAATGTCGTTTAAAGGCATTTCCAGCTCAGAAAAGCATTTTTCAAGCGATTTCAACATTTCAGGTTGGATTTTGACTTTTCATGCAAAAGTGCCCAATTCGGCCTAAAATGCCTTCAGGAGCATTCTTATGATGAGAAATGTCGTTTAAAGGCATTTCCAGCTCAGAAAAGCATTTTTCAAGCGATTTCAACATTTCAGGTTGGATTTTGACTTTTCATGCAAAAGTGCCCAATTCGGCCTAAAATGCCTTCAGGAGCATTCTTATGATGAGAAATGTCGTTTAAAGGCATTTCCAGCTCAGAAAAGCATTTTTCGAGCGATTTCAACATTTCAGGTTGGATTTTGACTTTTCATGCAAAAGTGCCCAATTCGGCCTAAAATGCCTTCAGGAGCATTCTTATGATGAGAAATGTCGTTTAAAGGCATTTCCAGCTCAGAAAAGCATTTTTCGAGCGATTTCAACATTTCAGGTTGGATTTTGACTTTTCATGCAAAAGTGCCCAATTCGGCCTAAAATGCCTTCAGAAGCATTCTTATGATGAGAAATGTCGTTTAAAGGCATTTCCAGCTCAGAAAAGCATTTTTCAAGCGATTTCAACATTTAAGGTTGGATTTTGACATTTCATGCAAAAGTGCCCAATTCGGCCTAAAATGCCTTCAGGAGCATTCTTATGATGAGAAATGTCGTTTAAAGGCATTTCCAGCTCAGAAAAGCGTTTTTCAAGCGATTTCAACATTTCAGGTTGGATTTTGACTTTTCATGCAAAAGTGCCCAATTCGGCCTAAAATGCCTTCAGGAGCATTCTTATGATGAGAAATGTCGTTTAAAGGCATTTCCAGCTCAGAAAAGCATTTTTCAAGCGATTTCAACATTTCAGGTTGGATTTTGACTTTTCATGCAAAAGTGCCCAATTCGGCCTAAAATGCCTTCAGGAGCATTCTTATGATGAGAAATGTCGTTTAAAGGCATTTCCAGCTCAGAAAAGCATTTTTCAAGCGATTTCAACATTTCAGGTTGGATTTTGACTTTTCATGCAAAAGTGCCCAATTCGGCCTAAAATGCCTTCAGGAGCATTCTTATGATGAGAAATGTCGTTTAAAGGCATTTCCAGCTCAGAAAAGCATTTTTCAAGCGATTTCAACATTTCAGGTTGGATTTTGACTTTTCATGCAAAAGTGCCCAATTCGGCCTAAAATGCCTTCAGGAGCATTCTTATGATGAGAAATGTCGTTTAAAGGCATTTCCAGCTCAGAAAAGCATTTTTCGAGCGATTTCAACATTTCAGGTTGGATTTTGACTTTTCATGCAAAAGTGCCCAATTCGGCCTAAAATGCCTTCAGGAGCATTCTTATGATGAGAAATGTCGTTTAAAGGCATTTCCAGCTCAGAAAAGCATTTTTCGAGCGATTTCAACATTTCAGGTTGGATTTTGACTTTTCATGCAAAAGTGCCCAATTCGGCCTAAAATGCCTTCAGAAGCATTCTTATGATGAGAAATGTCGTTTAAAGGCATTTCCAGCTCAGAAAAGCATTTTTCAAGCGATTTCAACATTTAAGGTTGGATTTTGACATTTCATGCAAAAGTGCCCAATTCGGCCTAAAATGCCTTCAGGAGCATTCTTATGATGAGAAATGTCGTTTAAAGGCATTTCCAGCTCAGAAAAGCGTTTTTCAAGCGATTTCAACATTTCAGGTTGGATTTTGACTTTTCATGCAAAAGTGCCCAATTCGGCCTAAAATGCCTTCAGGAGCATTCTTATGATGAGAAATGTCGTTTAAAGGCATTTCCAGCTCAGAAAAGCATTTTTCAAGCGATTTCAACATTTCAGGTTGGATTTTGACTTTTCATGCAAAAGTGCCCAATTCGGCCTAAAATGCCTTCAGGAGCATTCTTATGATGAGAAATGTCGTTTAAAGGCATTTCCAGCTCAGAAAAGCATTTTTCAAGCGATTTCAACATTTCAGGTTGGATTTTGACTTTTCATGCAAAAGTGCCCAATTCGGCCTAAAATGCCTTCAGGAGCATTCTTATGATGAGAAATGTCGTTTAAAGGCATTTCCAGCTCAGAAAAGCATTTTTCAAGCGATTTCAACATTTCAGGTTGGATTTTGACTTTTCATGCAAAAGTGCCCAATTCGGCCTAAAATGCCTTCAGGAGCATTCTTATGATGATAAATGTCGTTTAAAGGCATTTCCAGCTCAGAAAAGCATTTTTCAAGCGATTTCAACATTTCAGGTTGGATTTTGACTTTTCATGCAAAAGTGCCCAATTCGGCCTAAAATGCCTTCAGGAGCATTCTTATGATGAGAAATGTCGTTTAAAGGCATTTCCAGCTCAGAAAAGCATTTTTCAAGCGATTACAACATTTCAGGTTGGATTTTGACTTTTCATGCAAAAGTGCCAATTCGGCCTAAAATGCCTTCAGAAGCATTCTTATGATGAGAAATGTCGTTTAAAGGCATTTCCAGCTCAGAAATGCATTTTTCAAGCGATTTCAGCATTTCAGGTTGGATTTTGACTTTTCATGCAAAAGTGCCCAATTCGGCCTAAAATGCCTTCAGGAGCATTCTTATGATGAGAAATGTCGTTTAAAGGCATTTCCAGCTCAGAAAAGCATTTTTCAAGCGATTTCAACATTTCAGGTTGGATTTTGACATTTCATGCAAAAGTGCCCAATTCGGCCTAAAATGCCTTCAGGAGCATTCTTATGATGAGAAATGTCGTTTAAAGGCATTTCTAGCTCAGAAAAGCATTTTTCAAGCGATTTCAGCATTTCAGGTTGGATTTTGACTTTTCATGCAAAAGTGCCCAATTCGGCCTAAAATGCCTTCAGAAGCATTCTTATGATGAGAAATGTCGTTTAAAGGCATTTCCAGCTCAGAAAAGCATTTTTCAAGCGATTTCAACATTTCAGGTTGGATTGTGACTATTTCTGCAAAAGTGCCCAATTCGGCCTAAAATGCCTTCAGGAGCATTCTTATGATGAGAAATGTCGTTTAAAGGCATTTCCAGCTCAGAAAAGCATTTTTCAAGCGATTTCAGCATTTCAGGTTGGATTTTGACTTTTCATGCAAAAGTGCCCAATTCGGCCTAAAATGCCTTCAGGAGCATTCTTATGATGAGAAATGTCGTTTAAAGGCATTTCCAGCTCAGAAAAGCATTTTTCAAGCGATTTCAACATTTCAGGTTGGATTTTGACTTTTCATGCAAAAGTGCCCAATTCGGCCTAAAATGCCTTCAGAAGCATTCTTATGATGAGAAATGTCGTTTAAAGGCATTTCCAGCTCAGAAAAGCATTTTTCAAGCGATTTCAGCATTTCAGGTTGGATTTTGACTTTTCATGCAAAAGTGCCCAATTCGGCCTAAAATGCCTTCGGAGCATTCTTATGATGAGAAATGTCGTTTAAAGGCATTTCCAGCTCAGAAAAGCATTTTTCAAGCGATTTCAACATTTCAGGTTGGATTGTGACTTTTCATGCAAAAGTGCCCAATTCGGCCTAAAATGCCTTCAGGAGCATTCTTATGATGAGAAATGTCGTTTAAAGGCATTTCCAGCTCAGAAAAGCATTTTTCAAGCGATTTCAACATTTCAGGTTGCATTTTGACTTTTCATGCAAAAGTGCCCAATTCGGCCTAAAATGCCTTCAGGAGCATTATTATGATGAGAAATGTCGTTTAAAGGCATTTCCAGCTCAGAAAAGCATTTTTCAAGCGATTTCAACATTTCAGGTTGCATTTTGACTTTTCATGCAAAAGTGCCCAATTCGGCCTAAAATGCCTTCAGGAGCATTCTTATGATGAGAAATGTCGTTTAAAGGCATTTCCAGCTCAGAAAAGCATTTTTCAAGCGATTTCAACATTTCAGGTTGCATTTTGACTTTTCATGCAAAAGTGCCCAATTCGGCCTAAAATGCCTTCAGGAGCATTATTATGATGAGAAATGTCGTTTAAAGGCATTTCCAGCTCAGAAAAGCATTTTTCAAGCGATTTCAACATTTCAGGTTTGCATTTTGACTTTTCATGCAAAAGTGCCCAATTCGGCCTAAAATGCCTTCAGGAGCATTCTTATGATGAGAAATGTCGTTTAAAGGCATTTCCAGCTCAGAAAAGCATTTTTCAAGCGATTTCAACATCTCAGGTTGGATTTTGACTTTTCATGCAAAAGTGCCCAATTCGGCCTAAAATGCCTTCAGGAGCATTCTTATAATGAGAAATGTCGTTTAAAGGCATTTCCAGCTCAGAAAAGCATTTTTCGAGCGATTTCAACATTTCAGGTTGGATTTTGACTTTTCATGCAAAAGTGCCCAATTCGGCCTAAAATGCCTTCAGGAGCATTCTTATGATGAGAAATGTCGTTTAAAGGCATTTCCATCTCAGAAAAGCATTTTTCAAGCGATTTCAGCATTTCAGGTTGGATTTTGACTTTTCATGCAAAAGTGCCCAATTCGGCCTAAAATGCCTTCAGGAGCATTCTTATGATGAGAAATGTCGTTTAAAGGCATTTCCAGCTCAGAAAAGCATTTTTCAAGCGATTTCAACATTTCAGGTTGGATTTTGACTTTTCATGCAAAAGTGCCCAATTCGGCCTAAAATGCCTTCAGGAGCATTCTTATGATGAGAAATGTCGTTTAAAGGCATTTCCAGCTCAGAAAAGCATTTTTCAAGCGATTTCAGCATTTCAGGTTGGATTTTGACTTTTCATGCAAAAGTGCCCAATTCGGCCTAAAATGCCTTCAGGAGCATTCTTATGATGAGAAATGTCGTTTAAAGGCATTTCCAGCTCAGAAAATCATTTTTCAAGCGATTTCAACATTTCAGGTTGGATTTTGACTTTTTATGTAAAAGTGCCCAATTCGGCCTAAAATGCCTTCAGGAGCATTCTTATGATGAGAAATGTCGTTTAAAGGCATTTCCAGCTCAGAAAAGCATTTTTTCAAGCGATTTCAACATTTCAGGTTGGATTTTGACTTTTCATGCAAAAGTGCCCAATTCGGCCTAAAATGCCTTCAGGAGCATTCTTATGTTGAGAAATGTCGTTTAAAGGCATTTCCAGCTCAGAAAAGCATTTTTCAAGCGATTTCAACATTTCAGGTTGGATTTTGACTTTTCATGCAAAAGTGCCCAATTCGGCCTAAAATGCCTTCAGGAGCATTCTTATGATGAGAAATGTCGTTTAAAGGCATTTCCAGCTCAGAAAAGCATTTTTCAAGCGATTACAACATTTCAGGTTGGATTTTGACATTTCATGCAAAAGTGCCCAATTCGGCCTAAAATGCCTTCAGGAGCATTCTTATGATGAGAAATGTCGTTTAAAGGCATTTCCAGCTCAGAAAAGCATTTTTCAAGCGATTTCAACATTTCAGGTTGGATTGTGACTTTCCATGCAAAAGTGCCCAATTCGGCCTAAAATGCCTTCAGGAGCATTCTTATGATGAGAAATGTCGTTTAAAGGCATTTCCAGCTCAGAAAAGCATTTTTCAAGCGATTTCAACATTTCAGGTTGGATTTTGACATTTCATGCAAAAGTGCCCAATTCGGCCTAAAATACCTTCAGGAGCATTCTTATGATGAGAAATGTCGTTTAAAGGCATTTCCAGCTCAGAAAAGCATTTTTCAAGCGATTTCAACATTTCAGGTTGGATTTTGACTTTTCATGCAAAAGTGCTGACTTTTCATGCAAAAGTGCCCAATTCGGGCCTAAAATGCCTTCAGGAGCATTCTTATGATGAGAAATGTCGTTTAAAGGCATTTCCAGCTCAGAAAAGCATTTTTCAAGCGATTTCAGCATTTCAGGTTGGATTTTGACTTTTCATGCAAAAGTGCCCAATTCGGCCTAAAAATGCCTTCAGGAGCATTCTTATGATGAGAAATGTCGTTTTAAAGGCATTTCCAGCTCAGAAAAGCATTTTTCAAGCGATTTCAACATTTCAGGTTGGATTTTGACTTTTCATGCAAAAGTGCCCAATTCGGCCTAAAATGCCTTCAGAAGCATTCTTATGATGAGAAATGTCGTTTAAAGGCATTTCCAGCTCAGAAAAGCATTTTTCAAGCGATTTCAACATTTCAGGTTGGATTTTGACTTTCCATGCAAAAGTGCCCAATTCGGCCTAAAATGCCTTCAGGAGCATTCTTATGATGAGAAATGTCGTTTTAAAGGCATTTCCAGCTCAGAAAAAGCATTTTTCAAGCGATTTCAACATTTCAGGTTGGATTTTGACATTTCATGCAAAAGTGCCCAATTCGGCCTAAAATGCCTTCAGGAGCATTCTAATGTTGAGAAATGTCGTTTTAAAGGCATTTCCAGCTCAGAAAAGCATTTTTCAAGCGATTTCAACATTTCAGGTTGGATTTTGACTTTTTATGTAAAAGTGCCCAATTCGGCCTAAAATGCCTTCAGGAGCATTCTTATGATGAGAAATGTCGTTTTAAAGGCATTTCCAGCTCAGAAAAGCATTTTTCAAGCGATTTTCAACATTTCAGGTTGGATTTTGACATTTCATGCAAAAGTGCCCAATTCGGCCTAAAATGCCTTCAGGAGCATTCTAATGTTGAGAAATGTCGTTTAAAGGCATTTTCCAGCTCAGAAAAGCATTTTTTCAAGCGATTTCAACATTTCAGGTTGGATTTTGACTTTTCATGCAAAAGTGCCCAATTCGGCCCTAAAATGCCTTCAGGAGCATTCTTATGATGAGAAATGTCGTTTAAAGGCATTTCCAGCTCAGAAAAGCATTTTTTCAAGCGATTTCAGCATTTCAGGTTGGATTTTGACTTTTCATGCAAAAGTGCCCAATTCGGCCTAAAATGCCTTCAGGAGCATTCTTATGATGAGAAATGTCGTTTAAAGGCATTTCCAGCTCAGAAAAGCATTTTTCAAGCGATTTCAGCATTTCAGGTTGGATTTTGACTTTTCATGCAAAAGTGCCCAATTCGGCCTAAAATGCCTTCAGGAGCATTCTTATGATGATAAATGTCGTTTAAAGGCATTTCCAGCTCAGAAAAGCATTTTTCAAGCGATTTCAACATTTCAGGTTGGATTTTGACATTTCATGCAAAAGTGCCAAATTCGGCCTAAAATGCCTTCAGGAGCATTCTTATGATGAGAAATGTCGTTTAAAGGCATTTCCAGCTCAGAAAAGCATTTTTTCAAGCGATTTCAACATTTCAGGTTGGATTTTGACTTTTCATGCAAAAGTGCCCAATTCGGCCTAAAATGCCTTCAGAAGCATTCTTATGATGAGAAATGTCGTTTAAAGGCATTTCCAGCTCAGAAAAGCATTTTTCAAGCGATTTCAGCATTTCAGGTTGGATTTTGACTTTTCATGCAAAAGTGCCCAATTCGGCCTAAAATGCCTTCAGGAGCATTCTTATGATGAGAAATGTCGTTTAAAGGCATTTCCAGCTCAGAAAAGCATTTTTCAAGCGATTTCAACATTTCAGGTTGGATTTTGACTTTTCATGCAAAAGTGCCCAATTCGGCCTAAAATGCCTTCAGGAGCATTCTTATGATGAGAAAATGTCGTTTTAAAGGCATTTCCAGCTCAGAAAAGCATTTTTCAAGCGATTTCAACATTTCAGGTTGGATTGTGACTATTTCTGCAAAAGTGCCCAATTCGGCCCTAAAATGCCTTCAGGAGCATTCTTATGATGAGAAATGTCGTTTAAAGGCATTTCCAGCTCAGAAAAGCATTTTTCAAGCGATTTCAACATTTCAGGTTGGATTTTGACTTTTTATGCAAAAGTGCCCAATTCGGCCTAAAAATGCCTTCAGGAGCATTCTTATGATGAGAAATGTCGTTTTAAAGGCATTTTTCAGCTCAGAAAAGCATTTTTCAAGCGATTTCAACATTTCAGGTTGGATTTTGACTTTTCATGCAAAAGTGCCCAATTCGGCCTAAAATGCCTTCAGGAGCATTCTTATGATGAGAAATGTCGTTTAAAGGCATTTCCAGCTCAGAAAAGCATTTTTCAAGCGATTTCAACATTTCAGGTTGGATTGTGACTTTTCATGCAAAAGTGCCCAATTCGGCCTAAAATGCCTTCAGGAGCATTCTTATGATGAGAAATGTCGTTTAAAGGCATTTCCAGCTCAGAAAAGCATTTTTTCAAGCGATTTCAACATTTCAGGTTGGATTTTGACTTTTCATGCAAAAAGTGCCCAATTCGGCCTAAAATGCCTTCAGGAGCATTCTTATGATGAGAAATGTCGTTTAAAGGCATTTCCAGCTCAGAAAAGCATTTTTCAAGCGATTTCAACATTTCAGGTTGGATTTTGACTTTTCATGCAAAAGTGCCCAATTCGGCCTAAAAATGCCTTCAGGAGCATTCTTATGATGAGAAATGTCGTTTAAAGGCATTTCCAGCTCAGAAAAGCATTTTTCGAGCGATTTCAACATTTCAGGTCGGATTTTGACTTTTCATGCAAAAGTGCCCAATTCGGCCTAAAATGCCTTCAGAAGCATTCTTATGATGAGAAATGTCGTTTAAAGGCATTTCCAGCTCAGAAAAGCATTTTTCAAGCGATTTCAGCATTTCAGGTTGGATTTTGACTTTTCATGCAAAAGTGCCCAATTCGGCCTAAAATGCCTTCAGGAGCATTCTTATGATGAGAAATGTCGATTAAAGGCATTTCCAGCTCAGAAAAGCATTTTTCAAGCGATTTCAACATTTCAGGTTTGATTTTGACTTTTTATGCAAAAGTGCCCAATTCGGCCTAAAATGCCTTCAGGAGCATTCTTATGATGAGAAATGTCGTTTAAAGGCATTTCCAGCTCAGAAAAGCATTTTTCAAGCGATTTCAACATTTCAGGTTGGATTTTGACTTTTCATGCAAAAGTGCCTAATTCGGCCTAAAATGCCTTCAGGAGCATTCTTATGATGAGAAATGTCGTTTAAAGGCATTTCCAGCTCAGAAAAGCATTTTTCAAGCGATTTCAACATTTCAGGTTGGATTTTGACTTTTCATGCAAAAGTGCCCAATTCGGCCTAAAATGCCTTCAGGAGCATTCTTATGATGAGAAATGTCGTTTTAAAGGCATTTCCAGCTCAGAAAAGCATTTTTCAAGCGATTTCAACATTTCAGGTTGGATTTTGACTTTTCATGCAAAAGTGCCCAATTCGGCCTAAAATGCCTTCAGGAGCATTCTTATGATGATAAATGTCGTTTAAAAGGCATTTCCAGCTCAGAAAAGCATTTTTCAAGCGATTTCAACATTTCAGGTTGGATTTTGGACTTTTTCATGCAAAAGTGCCCAATTCGGCCTAAAATGCCTTCAGGAGCATTCTTATGATGAGAAATGTCGTTTAAAGGCATTTCCAGCTCAGAAAAGCATTTTTCAAGCGATTACAACATTTCAGGTTGGATTTTGACTTTTCATGCAAAAGTGCCAATTCGGCCTAAAAATGCCTTCAGAAGCATTCTTATGATGAGAAATGTCGTTTAAAAGGCATTTCCAGCTCAGAAATGCATTTTTTCAAGCGATTTCAGCATTTCAGGTTGGATTTTGACTTTTCATGCAAAAGTGCCCAATTCGGCCTAAAATGCCTTCAGGAGCATTCTTATGATGAGAAATGTCGTTTAAAGGCATTTCCAGCTCAGAAAAGCATTTTTCAAGCGATTTCAACATTTCAGGTTGGATTTTGACATTTCATGCAAAAGTGCCCAATTCGGCCCTAAAATGCCTTCAGGAGCATTCTTATGATGAGAAATGTCGTTTAAAGGCATTTCTAGCTCAGAAAAGCATTTTTCAAGCGATTTCAGCATTTCAGGTTGGATTTTGACTTTTCATGCAAAAGTGCCCAATTCGGCCTAAAATGCCTTCAGAAGCATTCTTATGATGAGAAATGTCGTTTAAAGGCATTTCCAGCTCAGAAAAGCATTTTTTCAAGCGATTTCAACATTTCAGGAGCATTCTTATGATGAGAAATGTCGTTTAAAGGCATTTCCAGCTCAGAAAAGCATTTTTCAAGCGATTTCAGCATTTCAGGTTGGATTTTGACTTTTCATGCAAAAGTGCCCAATTCGGCCTAAAATGCCTTCAGGAGCATTCTTATGATGAGAAATGTCGTTTAAAGGCATTTCCAGCTCAGAAAAGCATTTTTCAAGCGATTTCAACATTTCAGGTTGGATTTTGACTTTTCATGCAAAAGTGCCCAATTCGGCCTAAAATGCCTTCAGAAGCATTCTTATGATGAGAAATGTCGTTTAAAGGCATTTCCAGCTCAGAAAAGCATTTTTCAAGCGATTTCAGCATTTCAGGTTGGATTTTGACTTTTCATGCAAAAGTGCCCAATTCGGCCTAAAATGCCTTCGGAGCATTCTTATGATGAGAAATGTCGTTTAAAGGCATTTCCAGCTCAGAAAAGCATTTTTCAAGCGATTTCAACATTTCAGGTTGGATTGTGACTTTTCATGCAAAAGTGCCCAATTCGGCCTAAAATGCCTTCAGGAGCATTCTTATGATGAGAAATGTCGTTTAAAGGCATTTCCAGCTCAGAAAAGCATTTTTCAAGCGATTTCAACATTTCAGGTTGCATTTTGACTTTTCATGCAAAAGTGCCCAATTCGGCCTAAAATGCCTTCAGGAGCATTATTATGATGAGAAATGTCGTTTAAAGGCATTTCCAGCTCAGAAAAGCATTTTTCAAGCGATTTCAACATTTCAGGTTGCATTTTGACTTTTCATGCAAAAGTGCCCAATTCGGCCTAAAATGCCTTCAGGAGCATTCTTATGATGAGAAATGTCGTTTAAAGGCATTTCCAGCTCAGAAAAGCATTTTTCAAGCGATTTCAACATTTCAGGTTGCATTTTGACTTTTCATGCAAAAGTGCCCAATTCGGCCTAAAATGCCTTCAGGAGCATTATTATGATGAGAAATGTCGTTTAAAGGCATTTCCAGCTCAGAAAAGCATTTTTCAAGCGATTTCAACATTTCAGGTTGCATTTTGACTTTTCATGCAAAAGTGCCCAATTCGGCCTAAAATGCCTTCAGGAGCATTCTTATGATGAGAAATGTCGTTTTAAAGGCATTTCCAGCTCAGAAAAGCATTTTTCAAGCGATTTCAACATCTCAGGTTGGATTTTGACTTTTCATGCAAAAGTGCCCAATTCGGCCTAAAATGCCTTCAGGAGCATTCTTATAATGAGAAATGTCGTTTAAAGGCATTTCCAGCTCAGAAAAGCATTTTTCGAGCGATTTCAACATTTCAGGTTGGATTTTGACTTTTCATGCAAAAGTGCCCAATTCGGCCTAAAATGCCTTCAGGAGCATTCTTATGATGAGAAATGTCGTTTAAAGGCATTTCCATCTCAGAAAAGCATTTTTCAAGCGATTTCAGCATTTCAGGTTGGATTTTGACTTTTCATGCAAAAGTGCCCAATTCGGCCTAAAATGCCTTCAGGAGCATTCTTATGATGAGAAATGTCGTTTAAAGGCATTTCCAGCTCAGAAAAGCATTTTTCAAGCGATTTCAACATTTCAGGTTGGATTTTGACTTTTCATGCAAAAGTGCCCAATTCGGCCTAAAATGCCTTCAGGAGCATTCTTATGATGAGAAATGTCGTTTAAAGGCATTTCCAGCTCAGAAAAGCATTTTTCAAGCGATTTCAGCATTTCAGGTTGGATTTTGACTTTTCATGCAAAAGTGCCCAATTCGGCCTAAAATGCCTTCAGGAGCATTCTTATGATGAGAAATGTCGTTTAAAGGCATTTCCAGCTCAGAAAATCATTTTTCAAGCGATTTCAACATTTCAGGTTGGATTTTGACTTTTTATGTAAAAGTGCCCAATTCGGCCTAAAATGCCTTCAGGAGCATTCTTATGATGAGAAATGTCGTTTAAAGGCATTTCCAGCTCAGAAAAGCATTTTTCAAGCGATTTCAACATTTCAGGTTGGATTTTGACTTTTCATGCAAAAGTGCCCAATTCGGCCTAAAATGCCTTCAGGAGCATTCTTATGTTGAGAAATGTCGTTTAAAGGCATTTCCAGCTCAGAAAAGCATTTTTCAAGCGATTTCAACATTTCAGGTTGGATTTTGACTTTTCATGCAAAAGTGCCCAATTCGGCCTAAAATGCCTTCAGGAGCATTCTTATGATGAGAAATGTCGTTTAAAGGCATTTCCAGCTCAGAAAAGCATTTTTCAAGCGATTACAACATTTCAGGTTGGATTTTGACATTTCATGCAAAAGTGCCCAATTCGGCCTAAAATGCCTTCAGGAGCATTCTTATGATGAGAAATGTCGTTTAAAGGCATTTCCAGCTCAGAAAAGCATTTTTCAAGCGATTTCAACATTTCAGGTTGGATTGTGACTTTCCATGCAAAAGTGCCCAATTCGGCCTAAAATGCCTTCAGGAGCATTCTTATGATGAGAAATGTCGTTTAAAGGCATTTCCAGCTCAGAAAAGCATTTTTCAAGCGATTTCAACATTTCAGGTTGGATTTTGACATTTCATGCAAAAGTGCCCAATTCGGCCTAAAATACCTTCAGGAGCATTCTTATGATGAGAAATGTCGTTTAAAGGCATTTCCAGCTCAGAAAAGCATTTTTCAAGCGATTTCAACATTTCAGGTTGGATTTTGACTTTTCATGCAAAAGTGCCCAATTCGGCCTAAAATGCCTTCAGGAGCATTCTTATGATGAGAAATGTCGTTTAAAGGCATTTCCAGCTCAGAAAAGCATTTTTCAAGCGATTTCAGCATTTCAGGTTGGATTTTGACTTTTCATGCAAAAGTGCCCAATTCGGCCTAAAATGCCTTCAGGAGCATTCTTATGATGAGAAATGTCGTTTAAAGGCATTTCCAGCTCAGAAAAGCATTTTTCAAGCGATTTCAACATTTCAGGTTGGATTTTGACTTTTCATGCAAAAGTGCCCAATTCGGCCTAAAATGCCTTCAGAAGCATTCTTATGATGAGAAATGTCGTTTAAAGGCATTTCCAGCTCAGAAAAGCATTTTTCAAGCGATTTCAACATTTCAGGTTGGATTTTGACTTTCCATGCAAAAGTGCCCAATTCGGCCTAAAATGCCTTCAGGAGCATTCTTATGATGAGAAATGTCGTTTAAAGGCATTTCCAGCTCAGAAAAGCATTTTTCAAGCGATTTCAACATTTCAGGTTGGATTTTGACATTTCATGCAAAAGTGCCCAATTCGGCCTAAAATGCCTTCAGGAGCATTCTAATGTTGAGAAATGTCGTTTAAAGGCATTTCCAGCTCAGAAAAGCATTTTTCAAGCGATTTCAACATTTCAGGTTGGATTTTGACTTTTTATGTAAAAGTGCCCAATTCGGCCTAAAATGCCTTCAGGAGCATTCTTATGATGAGAAATGTCGTTTTAAAGGCATTTCCAGCTCAGAAAAGCATTTTTCAAGCGATTTCAACATTTCAGGTTGGATTTTGACATTTCATGCAAAAGTGCCCAATTCGGCCTAAAATGCCTTCAGGAGCATTCTAATGTTGAGAAATGTCGTTTAAAGGCATTTCCAGCTCAGAAAAGCATTTTTCAAGCGATTTCAACATTTCAGGTTGGATTTTGACTTTTCATGCAAAAGTGCCCAATTCGGCCTAAAATGCCTTCAGGAGCATTCTTATGATGAGAAATGTCGTTTAAAGGCATTTCCAGCTCAGAAAAGCATTTTTCAAGCGATTTCAGCATTTCA
Organism: Paramisgurnus dabryanus; assembly: GCF_030506205.2. NCBI lineage: Eukaryota > Metazoa > Chordata > Actinopteri > Cypriniformes > Cobitidae > Paramisgurnus > Paramisgurnus dabryanus. Next base: position 38,495,907 of record NC_133348.1, read on the forward strand.
GGTTGGATTTTGACTTTTCATGCAAAAGTGCCCAATTCGGCCTAAAATGCCTTCAGGAGCATTCTTATGATGAGAAATGTCGTTTAAAGGCATTTCCAGCTCAGAAAAGCATTTTTCAAGCGATTTCAGCATTTCAGGTTGGATTTTGACTTTTCATGCAAAAGTGCCCAATTCGGCCTAAAATGCCTTCAGGAGCATTCTTATGATGATAAATGTCGTTTAAAGGCATTTCCAGCTCAGAAAAGCATTTTTCAAGCGATTTCAACATTTCAGGTTGGATTTTGACATTTCATGCAAAAGTGCCAAATTCGGCCTAAAATGCCTTCAGGAGCATTCTTATGATGAGAAATGTCGTTTAAAGGCATTTCCAGCTCAGAAAAGCATTTTTCAAGCGATTTCAACATTTCAGGTTGGATTTTGACTTTTCATGCAAAAGTGCCCAATTCGGCCTAAAATGCCTTCAGAAGCATTCTTATGATGAGAAATGTCGTTTAAAGGCATTTCCAGCTCAGAAAAGCATTTTTCAAGCGATTTCAGCATTTCAGGTTGGATTTTGACTTTTCATGCAAAAGTGCCCAATTCGGCCTAAAATGCCTTCAGGAGCATTCTTATGATGAGAAATGTCGTTTAAAGGCATTTCCAGCTCAGAAAAGCATTTTTCAAGCGATTTCAACATTTCAGGTTGGATTTTGACTTTTCATGCAAAAGTGCCCAATTCGGCCTAAAATGCCTTCAGGAGCATTCTTATGATGAGAAATGTCGTTTAAAGGCATTTCCAGCTCAGAAAAGCATTTTTCAAGCGATTTCAACATTTCAGGTTGGATTGTGACTATTTCTGCAAAAGTGCCCAATTCGGCCTAAAATGCCTTCAGGAGCATTCTTATGATGAGAAATGTCGTTTAAAGGCATTTCCAGCTCAGAAAAGCATTTTCAAGCGATTTCAACATTTCAGGTTGGATTTTGACTTTTTATGCAAAAGTGCCCAATTCGGCCTAAAATGCCTTCAGGAGCATTCTTATGATGAGAAATGTCGTTTAAAGGCATTTTCAGCTCAGAAAAGCATTTTTCAAGCGATTTCAACATTTCAGGTTGGATTTTGACTTTTCATGCAAAAGTGCCCAATTCGGCCTAAAATGCCTTCAGGAGCATTCTTATGATGAGAAATGTCGTTTAAAGGCATTTCCAGCTCAGAAAAGCATTTTTCAAGCGATTTCAACATTTCAGGTTGGATTGTGACTTTTCATGCAAAAGTGCCCAATTCGGCCTAAAATGCCTTCAGGAGCATTCTTATGATGAGAAATGTCGTTTAAAGGCATTTCCAGCTCAGAAAAGCATTTTTCAAGCGATTTCAACATTTCAGGTTGGATTTTGACTTTTCATGCAAAAGTGCCCAATTCGGCCTAAAATGCCTTCAGGAGCATTCTTATGATGAGAAATGTCGTTTAAAAGGCATTTCCAGCTCAGAAAAGCATTTTTCAAGCGATTTCAACATTTCAGGTTGGATTTTGACTTTTCATGCAAAAGTGCCCAATTCGGCCTAAAATGCCTTCAGGAGCATTCTTATGATGAGAAATGTCGTTTAAAGGCATTTCCAGCTCAGAAAAGCATTTTTCGAGCGATTTCAACATTTCAGGTCGGATTTTGACTTTTCATGCAAAAGTGCCCAATTCGGCCTAAAATGCCTTCAGAAGCATTCTTATGATGAGAAATGTCGTTTAAAGGCATTTCCAGCTCAGAAAAGCATTTTTCAAGCGATTTCAGCATTTCAGGTTGGATTTTGACTTTTCATGCAAAAGTGCCCAATTCGGCCTAAAATGCCTTCAGGAGCATTCTTATGATGAGAAATGTCGATTAAAGGCATTTCCAGCTCAGAAAAGCATTTTTCAAGCGATTTCAACATTTCAGGTTTGATTTTGACTTTTTATGCAAAAGTGCCCAATTCGGCCTAAAATGCCTTCAGGAGCATTCTTATGATGAGAAATGTCGTTTAAAGGCATTTCCAGCTCAGAAAAGCATTTTTCAAGCGATTTCAACATTTCAGGTTGGATTTTGACTTTTCATGCAAAAGTGCCTAATTCGGCCTAAAATGCCTTCAGGAGCATTCTTATGATGAGAAATGTCGTTTAAAGGCATTTCCAGCTCAGAAAAGCATTTTTCAAGCGATTTCAACATTTCAGGTTGGATTTTGACTTTTCATGCAAAAGTGCCCAATTCGGCCTAAAATGCCTTCAGGAGCATTCTTATGATGAGAAATGTCGTTTAAAGGCATTTCCAGCTCAGAAAAGCATTTTTCGAGCGATTTCAACATTTCAGGTTGGATTTTGACTTTTCATGCAAAAGTGCCCAATTCGGCCTAAAATGCCTTCAGGAGCATTCTTATGATGAGAAATGTCGTTTAAAGGCATTTCCAGCTCAGAAAAGCATTTTTCAAGCGATTTCAACATTTCAGGTTGGATTTTGACAATTCATGCAAAAGTGCCCAATTCGGCTTAAAATGCCTTCAGGAGCATTCTTATGATGAGAAATGTCGTTTAAAGGCATTTCCAGCTCAGAAAAGCATTTTTCAAGCGATTTCAACATTTCAGGTTGGATTTTGACTTTTCATGCAAAAGTGCCCAATTCGGCCTAAAATGCCTTCAGGAGCATTCTTATGATGAGAAATGTCGTTTAAAGGCATTTCCAGCTCAGAAAAGCATTTTTCAAGCGATTTCAACATTTCAGGTTGGATTGTGACTATTTCTGCAAAAGTGCCCAATTCGGCCTAAAATGCCTTCAGGAGCATTCTTATGATGAGAAATGTCGTTTAAAGGCATTTCCAGCTCAGAAAAGCATTTTTCAAGCGATTTCAACATTTCAGGTTGGATTTTGACTTTTTATGCAAAAGTGCCCAATTCGGCCTAAAATGCCTTCAGGAGCATTCTTATGATGAGAAATGTCGTTTAAAGGCATTTTTCAGCTCAGAAAAGCATTTTTCAAGCGATTTCAACATTTCAGGTTGGATTTTGACTTTTCATGCAAAAGTGCCCAATTCGGCCTAAAATGCCTTCAGGAGCATTCTTATGATGAGAAATGTCGTTTAAAGGCATTTCCAGCTCAGAAAAGCATTTTTCAAGCGATTTCAACATTTCAGGTTGGATTTTGACTTTTCATGCAAAAGTGCCCAATTCGGCCTAAAATGCCTTCAGGAGCATTCTTATGATGAGAAATGTCGTTTAAAGGCATTTCCAGCTCAGAAAAGCATTTTTCAAGCGATTACAACATTTCAGGTTGGATTTTGACTTTTCATGCAAAAGTGCCAATTCGGCCTAAAATGCCTTCAGAAGCATTCTTATGATGAGAAATGTCGTTTAAAGGCATTTCCAGCTCAGAAAAGCATTTTCCAAGCGATTTCAGCATTTCAGGTTGGATTTTGACTTTTCATGCAAAAGTGCCCAATTCGGCCTAAAATGCCGTCAGGAGCATTCTTATGATGAGAAATGTCGTTTAAAGGCATTTCCAGCTCAGAAAAGCATTTTTCAAGCGATTTCAACATTTCAGGTTGGATTTTGACATTTCATGCAAAAGTGCCCAATTCGGCCTAAAATGCCTTCAGGAGCATTCTTATGATGAGAAATGTCGTTTAAAGGCATTTCTAGCTCAGAAAAGCATTTTTCAAGCGATTTCAACATTTCAGGTTGGATTGTGACTATTTCTGCAAAAGTGCCCAATTCGGCCTAAAATGCCTACAGGAGCATTCTTATGATGAGAAATGTCGTTTAAAGGCATTTCCAGCTCAGAAAAGCATTTTTCAAGCGATTTCAACATTTCAGGTTGGATTTTGACTTTTTATGCAAAAGTGCCCAATTCGGCCTAAAATGCCTTCAGAAGCATTCTTATGATGAGAAATGTCGTTTAAAGGCATTTCCAGCTCAGAAAAGCATTTTTCAAGCGATTTCAACATTTCAGGTTGGATTTTGACTTTTCATGCAAAAGTGCCCAATCCGGCCTAAAATGCCTTCAGGAGCATTCTTATGATGAGAAATGTCGTTTAAAGGCATTTCCAGCTCAGAAAAGCATTTTTCAAGCGATTTCAAAATTTCAGGTTGGATTTTGACTTTTTATGCAAAAGTGCCCAACTCGGCCTAAAATGCCTTCAGGAGCATTCTTATGTTGAGAAATGTCGTTTAAAGGCATTTCCAGCTCAGAAAAGCATTTTTCAAGCGATTTCAACATTTCAGGTTGGATTTTGACTTTTCATGCAAAAGTGCCCAATTCGGCCTAAAATGCCTTCAGAAGCATTCTTATGATGAGAAATGTCGTTTAAAGGCATTTCCAGCTCAGAAAAGCATTTTTCAAGCGATTTCAACATTTCAGGTTGGATTGTGACTATTTCTGCAAAAGTGACCATTTCGGCCTAAAATGCCTTCAGGAGCATTCTTATGATGAGAAATGTCGTTTAAAGGCATTTCCAGCTCAGAAAAGCATTTTTCAAGCGATTTCAACATTTCAGGTTGGATTGTGACTTTTCATGCAAAAGTGCCCAATTCGGCCTAAAATGCCTTCAGAAGCATTCTTATGATGAGAAATGTCGTTTAAAGGCATTTCCAGCTCAGAAAAGCATTTTTCAAGCGATTTCAGCATTTCAGGTTGGATTTTGACTTTTCATGCAAAAGTGCCCAATTCGGCCTAAAATGCCTTCAGGAGCATTCTTATGATGAGAAATGTCGTTTAAAGGCATGTCCAGCTCAGAAAAGCATTTTTCAAGCGATTTCAACATTTCAGGTTGGATTTTGACATTTCATGCAAAAGTGCCCAATTCGGCCTAAAATGCCTTCAGGAGCATTCTTATGATGAGAAATGTCGTTTAAAGGCATTTCCAGCTCAGAAAAGCATTTTTCAAGCGATTTCAACATTTCAGGTTGGATTTTGACTTTTCATGCAAAGGTGCCCAATTCGGCCTAAAATGCCTTCAGGAGCATTCTAATGTTGAGAAATGTCGTTTAAAGGCATTTCCAGCTCAGAAAAGCATTTTTCAAGCGATTTCAACATTTCAGGTTGGATTTTGACTTTTCATGCAAAAGTGCCCAATTCGGACTAAAATGCCTTCAGGAGCATTCTTATGATGAGAAATGTCGTTTAAAGGCATTTCCAGCTCAGAAAAGCATTTTTCAAACGATTTCAACATTTCAGGTTGCATTTTGACTTTTCATGCAAAAGTGCCCAATTCGGCCTAAAATGCCTTCAGGAGCATTGTTATGATGAGAAATGTCGTTTAAAGGCATTTTCATCTCAGAAAAGCATTTTTCAAGCGATTTCAACATTTCAGGTTGCATTTTGACTTTTCATGCAAAAGTGCCCACTTCGGCCTAAAATGCCTTCAGGAGCATTCTTATGATGAGAAATGTCGTTTAAAGGCATTTCCAGCTCAGAAAAGCATTTTTCAAGCGATTTCAACATTTCAGGTTGGATTTTGACTTTTCATGCAAAAGTGCCCAATTCGGCCTAAAATGCCTTCAGGAGCATTCTTATGATGAGAAATGTCGTTTAAAGGCATTTCCAGCTCAGAAAAGCATTTTTCAAGCGATTTCAGCATTTCAGGTTGGATTTTGACTTTTCATGCAAAAGTGCCCAATTCGGCCTAAAATGCCGTCAGGAGCATTCTTATGATGAGAAATGTCGTTTAAAGGCATTTCCAGCTCAGAAAAGCATTTTTCAAGCGATTTCAACATTTCAGGTTGGATTTTGACATTTCATGCAAAAGTGCCCAATTCGGCCTAAAATGCCTTCAGGAGCATTCTTATGATGAGAAATGTCGTTTAAAGGCATTTCTAGCTCAGAAAAGCATTTTTCAAGCGATTTCAACATTTCAGGTTGGATTGTGACTATTTCTGCAAAAGTGCCCAATTCGGCCTAAAATGCCTACAGGAGCATTCTTATGATGAGAAATGTCGTTTAAAGGCATTTCCAGCTCAGAAAAGCATTTTTCAAGCGATTTCAACATTTCAGGTTGGATTTTGACTTTTTATGCAAAAGTGCCCAATTCGGCCTAAAATGCCTTCAGAAGCATTCTTATGATGAGAAATGTCGTTTAAAGGCATTTCCAGCTCAGAAAAGCATTTTTCAAGCGATTTCAACATTTCAGGTTGGATTGTGACTATTTCTGCAAAAGTGACCATTTCGGCCTAAAATGCCTTCAGGAGCATTCTTATGATGAGAAATGTCGTTTAAAGGCATTTCCAGCTCAGAAAAGCATTTTTCAAGCGATTTCAACATTTCAGGTTGGATTGTGACTTTTCATGCAAAAGTGCCCAATTCGGCCTAAAATGCCTTCAGAAGCATTCTTATGATGAGAAATGTCGTTTAAAGGCATTTCCAGCTCAGAAAAGCATTTTTCAAGCGATTTCAGCATTTCAGGTTGGATTTTGACTTTTCATGCAAAAGTGCCCAATTCGGCCTAAAATGCCTTCAGGAGCATTCTTATGATGAGAAATGTCGTTTAAAGGCATGTCCAGCTCAGAAAAGCATTTTTCAAGCGATTTCAACATTTCAGGTTGGATTTTGACATTTCATGCAAAAGTGCCCAATTCGGCCTAAAATGCCTTCAGGAGCATTCTTATGATGAGAAATGTCGTTTAAAGGCATTTCCAGCTCAGAAAAGCATTTTTCAAGCGATTTCAACATTTCAGGTTGGATTTTGACTTTTCATGCAAAGGTGCCCAATTCGGCCTAAAATGCCTTCAGGAGCATTCTAATGTTGAGAAATGTCGTTTAAAGGCATTTCCAGCTCAGAAAAGCATTTTTCAAGCGATTTCAACATTTCAGGTTGGATTTTGACTTTTCATGCAAAAGTGCCCAATTCGGACTAAAATGCCTTCAGGAGCATTCTTATGATGAGAAATGTCGTTTAAAGGCATTTCCAGCTCAGAAAAGCATTTTTCAAGCGATTTCAACATTTCAGGTTGGATTTTGACATTTCATGCAAAAGTGCCCAATTCGGCCTAAAATGCCTTCAGGAGCATTCTTATGATGAGAAATGTCGTTTAAAGGCATTTCCAGCTCAGAAAAGCATTTTTCAAGCGATTTCAGAATTTCAGGTTGGATTTTGACTTTTCATGCAAAAGTGCCCAATTCGGCCTAAAATGCCTTCAGGAGCATTCTTATGATGAGAAATGTCGTTTAAAGGCATTTCCAGCTCAGAAAAGCATTTTTCAAGCGATTTCAACATTTCAGGTTGGATTTTGACTTTTCATGCAAAAGTGCCCAATTCGGCCTAAAATGCCTTCAGAAGCATTCTTATGATGAGAAATGTCGTTTAAAGGCATTTCCAGCTCAGAAAAGCATTTTTCAAGCGATTTCAGCATTTCAGGTTGGATTTTGACTTTTCATGCAAAAGTGCCCAATTCGGCCTAAAATGCCTTCAGGAGCATTCTTATGATGAGAAATGTCGTTTAAAGGCATTTCCAGCTCAGAAAAGCATTTTTCAAGCGATTTCAACATTTCAGGTTGGATTGTGACTTTTCATGCAAAAGTGCCCAATTCGGCCTAAAATGCCTTCAGGAGCATTCTTATGATGAGAAATGTCGTTTAAAGGCATTTCCAGCTCAGAAAAGCATTTTTCAAACGATTTCAACATTTCAGGTTGCATTTTGACTTTTCATGCAAAAGTGCCCAATTCGGCCTAAAATGCCTTCAGGAGCATTGTTATGATGAGAAATGTCGTTTAAAGGCATTTTCATCTCAGAAAAGCATTTTTCAAGCGATTTCAACATTTCAGGTTGCATTTTGACTTTTCATGCAAAAGTGCCCACTTCGGCCTAAAATGCCTTCAGGAGCATTCTTATGATGAGAAATGTCGTTTAAAGGCATTTCCAGCTCAGAAAAGCATTTTTCAAGCGATTTCAACATTTCAGGTTGGATTTTGACTTTTCATGCAAAAGTGCCCAATTCGGCCTAAAATGCCTTCAGGAGCATTCTTATGATGAGAAATGTCGTTTAAAGGCATTTCCAGCTCAGAAAAGCATTTTTCAAGCGATTTCAGCATTTCAGGTTGGATTTTGACTTTTCATGCAAAAGTGCCCAATTCGGCCTAAAATGCCGTCAGGAGCATTCTTATGATGAGAAATGTCGTTTAAAGGCATTTCCAGCTCAGAAAAGCATTTTTCAAGCGATTTCAACATTTCAGGTTGGATTTTGACATTTCATGCAAAAGTGCCCAATTCGGCCTAAAATGCCTTCAGGAGCATTCTTATGATGAGAAATGTCGTTTAAAGGCATTTCTAGCTCAGAAAAGCATTTTTCAAGCGATTTCAACATTTCAGGTTGGATTGTGACTATTTCTGCAAAAGTGCCCAATTCGGCCTAAAATGCCTACAGGAGCATTCTTATGATGAGAAATGTCGTTTAAAGGCATTTCCAGCTCAGAAAAGCATTTTTCAAGCGATTTCAACATTTCAGGTTGGATTTTGACTTTTTATGCAAAAGTGCCCAATTCGGCCTAAAATGCCTTCAGAAGCATTCTTATGATGAGAAATGTCGTTTAAAGGCATTTCCAGCTCAGAAAAGCATTTTTCAAGCGATTTCAACATTTCAGGTTGGATTTTGACTTTTCATGCAAAAGTGCCCAATCCGGCCTAAAATGCCTTCAGGAGCATTCTTATGATGAGAAATGTCGTTTAAAGGCATTTCCAGCTCAGAAAAGCATTTTTCAAGCGATTTCAAAATTTCAGGTTGGATTTTGACTTTTTATGCAAAAGTGCCCAACTCGGCCTAAAATGCCTTCAGGAGCATTCTTATGTTGAGAAATGTCGTTTAAAGGCATTTCCAGCTCAGAAAAGCATTTTTCAAGCGATTTCAACATTTCAGGTTGGATTTTGACTTTTCATGCAAAAGTGCCCAATTCGGCCTAAAATGCCTTCAGAAGCATTCTTATGATGAGAAATGTCGTTTAAAGGCATTTCCAGCTCAGAAAAGCATTTTTCAAGCGATTTCAACATTTCAGGTTGGATTGTGACTATTTCTGCAAAAGTGACCATTTCGGCCTAAAATGCCTTCAGGAGCATTCTTATGATGAGAAATGTCGTTTAAAGGCATTTCCAGCTCAGAAAAGCATTTTTCAAGCGATTTCAACATTTCAGGTTGGATTGTGACTTTTCATGCAAAAGTGCCCAATTCGGCCTAAAATGCCTTCAGAAGCATTCTTATGATGAGAAATGTCGTTTAAAGGCATTTCCAGCTCAGAAAAGCATTTTTCAAGCGATTTCAGCATTTCAGGTTGGATTTTGACTTTTCATGCAAAAGTGCCCAATTCGGCCTAAAATGCCTTCAGGAGCATTCTTATGATGAGAAATGTCGTTTAAAGGCATGTCCAGCTCAGAAAAGCATTTTTCAAGCGATTTCAACATTTCAGGTTGGATTTTGACATTTCATGCAAAAGTGCCCAATTCGGCCTAAAATGCCTTCAGGAGCATTCTTATGATGAGAAATGTCGTTTAAAGGCATTTCCAGCTCAGAAAAGCATTTTTCAAGCGATTTCAACATTTCAGGTTGGATTTTGACTTTTCATGCAAAGGTGCCCAATTCGGCCTAAAATGCCTTCAGGAGCATTCTAATGTTGAGAAATGTCGTTTAAAGGCATTTCCAGCTCAGAAAAGCATTTTTCAAGCGATTTCAACATTTCAGGTTGGATTTTGACTTTTCATGCAAAAGTGCCCAATTCGGCCTAAAATGCCTTCAGGAGCATTCTTATGATGAGAAATGTCGTTTAAAGGCATTTCCAGCTCAGAAAAGCATTTTTCAAGCGATTTCAACATTTCAGGTTGGATTTTGACATTTCATGCAAAAGTGCCCAATTCGGCCTAAAATGCCTTCAGGAGCATTCTTATGATGAGAAATGTCGTTTAAAGGCATTTCCAGCTCAGAAAAGCATTTTTCAAGCGATTTCAGAATTTCAGGTTGGATTTTGACTTTTCATGCAAAAGTGCCCAATTCGGCCTAAAATGCCTTCAGGAGCATTCTTATGATGAGAAATGTCGTTTAAAGGCATTTCCAGCTCAGAAAAGCATTTTTCAAGCGATTTCAACATTTCAGGTTGGATTTTGACTTTTCATGCAAAAGTGCCCAATTCGGCCTAAAATGCCTTCAGAAGCATTCTTATGATGAGAAATGTCGTTTAAAGGCATTTCCAGCTCAGAAAAGCATTTTTCAAGCGATTTCAGCATTTCAGGTTGGATTTTGACTTTTCATGCAAAAGTGCCCAATTCGGCCTAAAATGCCTTCAGGAGCATTCTTATGATGAGAAATGTCGTTTAAAGGCATTTCCAGCTCAGAAAAGCATTTTTCAAGCGATTTCAACATTTCAGGTTGGATTGTGACTTTTCATGCAAAAGTGCCCAATTCGGCCTAAAATGCCTTCAGGAGCATTCTTATGATGAGAAATGTCGTTTAAAGGCATTTCCAGCTCAGAAAAGCATTTTTCAAACGATTTCAACATTTCAGGTTGCATTTTGACTTTTCATGCAAAAGTGCCCAATTCGGCCTAAAATGCCTTCAGGAGCATTGTTATGATGAGAAATGTCGTTTAAAGGCATTTTCATCTCAGAAAAGCATTTTTCAAGCGATTTCAACATTTCAGGTTGCATTTTGACTTTTCATGCAAAAGTGCCCACTTCGGCCTAAAATGCCTTCAGGAGCATTCTTATGATGAGAAATGTCGTTTAAAGGCATTTCCAGCTCAGAAAAGCATTTTTCAAGCGATTTCAACATTTCAGGTTGGATTTTGACTTTTCATGCAAAAGTGCCCAATTCGGCCTAAAATGCCTTCAGGAGCATTCTTATGATGAGAAATGTCGTTTAAAGGCATTTCCAGCTCAGAAAAGCATTTTTCAAGCGATTTCAGCATTTCAGGTTGGATTTTGACTTTTCATGCAAAAGTGCCCAATTAGGCCTAAAATGCCTTCAGGAGCATTCTTATGATGAGAAATGTCGTTTAAAGGCATTTCCAGCTCAGAAAAGCATTTTTCAAGCGATTTCAACATTTCAGGTTGGATTTTGACTTTTTATGCAAAAGTGCCCAATTCGGCCTAAAATGCCTTCAGGAGCATTCTTATGGTGAGAAAAAAAATGCCTTCAGGAGCATTCTTATGATGAGAAATGTCGTTTAAAGGCATTTCCAGCTCAGAAAAGCATTTTTCAAGCGATTTCAACATTTCAGGTTGCATTTTGACTTTTCATGCAAAAGTGCCCAATTCGGCCTAAAATGCCTTCAGGAGCATTATTATGATGAGAAATGTCGTTTAAAGGCATTTCCAGCTCAGAAAAGCTTTTTTCAAGCGATTTCAACATTTCAGGTTGCATTTTGACTTTTCATGCAAAAGTGCCCAATTCGGCCTAAAATGCCTTCAGGAGCATTCTTATGATGAGAAATGTCGTTTAAAGGCATTTCCAGCTCAGAAAAGCATTTTTCAAGCGATTTCAACATTTCAGGTTGGATTGTGACTATTTCTGCAAAAGTGCCCAATTCGGCCTAAAATGCCTTCAGGAGCATTCTTATGATGAGAAATGTCGTTTAAAGGCATTTCCAGCTCAGAAAAGCATTTTTCAAGCGATTTCAACATTTCAGGTTGGATTGTGACTTTTCATGCAAAAGTGCCCAATTCGGCCTAAAATGCCTTCAGAAGCATTCTTATGATGAGAAATGTCGTTTAAAGGCATTTCCAGCTCAGAAAAGCATTTTTCAAGCGATTTCAGCATTTCAGGTTGGATTTTGACTTTTCATGCAAAAGTGCCCAATTCGGCCTAAAATGCCTTCAGGAGCATTCTTATGATGAGAAATGTCGTTTAAAGGCATTTCCAGCTCAGAAAAGCATTTTTCAAGCGATTTCAACATTTCAGGTTGGATTTTGACATTCAATGCAAAAGTGCCCAATTCGGCCTAAAATGCCTTCAGGAGCATTCTTATGATGAGAAATGTCGTTTAAAGGCATTTCCAGCTCAGAAAAGCATTTTTCAAGCGATTTCAGCATTTCAGGTTGGATTTTGACTTTTCATGCAAAAGTGCCCAATTCGGCCTAAAATGCCTTCAGGAGCATTCTTATGATGAGAAATGTCGTTTAAAGGCATTTCCAGCTCAGAAAAGCATTTTTCAAGCGATTTCAGCATTTCAGGTTGGATTTTGACTTTTCATGCAAAAGTGCCCAATTCGGCCTAAAATGCCTTCAGGAGCATTCTTATGATGAGAAATGTCGTTTAAAGGCATTTCCAGCTCAGAAAAGCATTTTTCAAGCGATTTCAACATTTCAGGTTGGATTGTGACTTTTCATGCAAAAGTGCCCAATTCGGCCTAAAATGCCTTCAGGAGCATTCTTATGATGAGAAATGTCGTTTAAAGGCATTTCCAGCTCAGAAAAGCATTTTTCAAACGATTTCAACATTTCAGGTTGCATTTTGACTTTTCATGCAAAAGTGCCCAATTCGGCCTAAAATGCCTTCAGGAGCATTGTTATGATGAGAAATGTCGTTTAAAGGCATTTTCATCTCAGAAAAGCATTTTTCAAGCGATTTCAACATTTCAGGTTGCATTTTGACTTTTCATGCAAAAGTGCCCACTTCGGCCTAAAATGCCTTCAGGAGCATTCTTATGATGAGAAATGTCGTTTAAAGGCATTTCCAGCTCAGAAAAGCATTTTTCAAGCGATTTCAACATTTCAGGTTGGATTTTGACTTTTCATGCAAAAGTGCCCAATTCGGCCTAAAATGCCTTCAGGAGCATTCTTATGATGAGAAATGTCGTTTAAAGGCATTTCCAGCTCAGAAAAGCATTTTTCAAGCGATTTCAGCATTTCAGGTTGGATTTTGACTTTTCATGCAAAAGTGCCCAATTAGGCCTAAAATGCCTTCAGGAGCATTCTTATGATGAGAAATGTCGTTTAAAGGCATTTCCAGCTCAGAAAAGCATTTTTCAAGCGATTTCAACATTTCAGGTTGGATTTTGACTTTTTATGCAAAAGTGCCCAATTCGGCCTAAAATGCCTTCAGGAGCATTCTTATGGTGAGAAAAAAAATGCCTTCAGGAGCATTCTTATGATGAGAAATGTCGTTTAAAGGCATTTCCAGCTCAGAAAAGCATTTTTCAAGCGATTTCAACATTTCAGGTTGCATTTTGACTTTTCATGCAAAAGTGCCCAATTCGGCCTAAAATGCCTTCAGGAGCATTATTATGATGAGAAATGTCGTTTAAAGGCATTTCCAGCTCAGAAAAGCTTTTTTCAAGCGATTTCAACATTTCAGGTTGCATTTTGACTTTTCATGCAAAAGTGCCCAATTCGGCCTAAAATGCCTTCAGGAGCATTCTTATGATGAGAAATGTCGTTTAAAGGCATTTCCAGCTCAGAAAAGCATTTTTCAAGCGATTTCAACATTTCAGGTTGGATTGTGACTATTTCTGCAAAAGTGCCCAATTCGGCCTAAAATGCCTTCAGGAGCATTCTTATGATGAGAAATGTCGTTTAAAGGCATTTCCAGCTCAGAAAAGCATTTTTCAAGCGATTTCAACATTTCAGGTTGGATTGTGACTTTTCATGCAAAAGTGCCCAATTCGGCCTAAAATGCCTTCAGAAGCATTCTTATGATGAGAAATGTCGTTTAAAGGCATTTCCAGCTCAGAAAAGCATTTTTCAAGCGATTTCAGCATTTCAGGTTGGATTTTGACTTTTCATGCAAAAGTGCCCAATTCGGCCTAAAATGCCTTCAGGAGCATTCTTATGATGAGAAATGTCGTTTAAAGGCATTTCCAGCTCAGAAAAGCATTTTTCAAGCGATTTCAACATTTCAGGTTGGATTTTGACATTCAATGCAAAAGTGCCCAATTCGGCCTAAAATGCCTTCAGGAGCATTCTTATGATGAGAAATGTCGTTTAAAGGCATTTCCAGCTCAGAAAAGCATTTTTCAAGCGATTTCAGCATTTCAGGTTGGATTTTGACTTTTCATGCAAAAGTGCCCAATTCGGCCTAAAATGCCTTCAGGAGCATTCTTATGATGAGAAATGTCGTTTAAAGGCATTTCCAGCTCAGAAAAGCATTTTTCAAGCGATTTCAACATTTCAGGTTGGATTTTGACTTTTCATGCAAAAGTGCCCAATTCGGCCTAAAATGCCTTCAGAAGCATTCTTATGATGAGAAATGTCGTTTAAAGGCATTTCCAGCTCAGAAAAGCATTTTTCAAGCGATTTCAACATTTCAGGTTGGATTTTGACTTTTCATGCAAAAGTGCCCAATTCGGCCTAAAATGCCTTCAGGAGCATTCTTATGATGAGAAATGTCGTTTAAAGGCATTTCCAGCTCAGAAAAGCATTTTTCAAGCGATTTCAACATTTCAGGTTGGATTTTGACTTTTCATGCAAAAGTGCCCAATTCGGCCTAAAATGCCTTCAGGAGCATTCTTATGATGAGAAATGTCGTTTAAAAGGCATTTCCAGCTCAGAAAAGCATTTTTCAAGCGATTTCAACATTTCAGGTTGGATTTTGACTTTTTATGCAAAAGTGCCCAATTCGGCCTAAAATGCCTTCAGAAGCATTCTTATGATGAGAAATGTCGTTTAAAGGCATTTCCAGCTCAGAAAAATATTTTTCAAGCGATTTCAACATTTCAGGTTGGATTTTGACTTTTTATGAAAAAGTGCCCAATCCGGCCTAAAATGCCTTCAGGAGCATTCTTATGATGAGAAATGTCGTTTAAAGGCATTTCCAGCTCAGAAAAGCATTTTTCAAGCGATTTCAGCATTTTAGGTTGGATTTTGACTTTTCATGCAAAAGTGCCCAATTCGGCCTAAAATGCCTTCAGGAGCATTCTTATGATGAGAAATGTCGTTTAAAGGCATTTCCAGCTCAGAAAAGCATTTTTCAAGCGATTTCAACATTTCAGGTTGGATTTTGACTTTTCATGCAAAAGTGCCCAATTCGGCCTAAAATGCCTTCAGGAGCATTCTTATGATGAGAAATGTCGTTTAAAGGCATTTCCAGCTCAGAAAAGCATTTTTCAAGCGATTTCAGCATTTCAGGTTGGATTTTGACTTTTCATGCAAAAGTGCCCAATTCGGCCTAAAATGCCTTCAGGAGCATTCCTATGATGAGAAATGTCGTTTAAAGGCATTTCCAGCTCAGAAAAGCATTTTTCAAGCGATTTCAACATTTCAGGTTGGATTTTGACATTTCATGCAAAAGTGCCCAATTCGGCCTAAAATGCCTTCAGGAGCATTCTTATGATGAGAAATGTCGTTTAAAGGCATTTCCAGCTCAGAAAAGCATTTTTCAAGCGATTTCAACATTTCAGGTTGGATTTTGACTTTTCATGCAAAGGTGCCCAATTCGGCCTAAAATGCCTTCAGGAGCATTCTAATGTTGAGAAATGTCGTTTAAAGGCATTTCCAGCTCAGAAAAGCATTTTTCAAGCGATTTCAACATTTCAGGTTGGATTTTGACTTTTCATGCAAAAGTGCCCAATTCGGCCTAAAATGCCTTCAGGAGCATTCTTATGATGAGAAATGTCGTTTAAAGGCATTTCCAGCTCAGAAAAGCATTTTTCAAGCGATTTCAACATTTCAGGTTGGATTTTGACATTTCATGCAAAAGTGCCCAATTCGGCCTAAAATGCCTTCAGGAGCATTCTTATGATGAGAAATGTCGTTTAAAGGCATTTCCAGCTCAGAAAAGCATTTTTCAAGCGATTTCAGCATTTCAGGTTGGATTTTGACTTTTCATGCAAAAGTGCCCAATTCGGCCTAAAATGCCTTCAGGAGCATTCTTATGATGAGAAATGTCGTTTAAAGGCATTTCCAGCTCAGAAAAGCATTTTTCAAGCGATTTCAACATTTCAGGTTGGATTTTGACTTTTCATGCAAAAGTGCCCAATTCGGCCTAAAATGCCTTCAGAAGCATTCTTATGATGAGAAATGTCGTTTAAAGGCATTTCCAGCTCAGAAAAGCATTTTTCAAGCGATTTCAGCATTTCAGGTTGGATTTTGACTTTTCATGCAAAAGTGCCCAATTCGGCCTAAAATGCCTTCAGGAGCATTCTTATGATGAGAAATGTCGTTTAAAGGCATTTCCAGCTCAGAAAAGCATTTTTCAAGCGATTTCAACATTTCAGGTTGGATTGTGACTTTTCATGCAAAAGTGCCCAATTCGGCCTAAAATGCCTTCAGGAGCATTCTTATGATGAGAAATGTCGTTTAAAGGCATTTCCAGCTCAGAAAAGCATTTTTCAAGCGATTTCAACATTTCAGGTTGCATTTTGACTTTTCATGCAAAAGTGCCCAATTCGGCCTAAAATGCCTTCAGGAGCATTATTATGATGAGAAATGTCGTTTAAAGGCATTTCCAGCTCAGAAAAGCATTTTTCAAGCGATTTCAACATTTCAGGTTGCATTTTGACTTTTCATGCAAAAGTGCCCAATTCGGCCTAAAATGCCTTCAGGAGCATTCTTATGATGAGAATTGTGTCGTTTAAAGGCATTTCCAGCTCAGAAAAGCATTTTTCAAGCGATTTCAACATTTCAGGTTGGATTGTGACTATTTCTGCAAAAGTGCCCAATTCGGCCTAAAATGCCTTCAGGAGCATTCTTATGATGAGAAATGTCGTTTAAAGGCATTTCCAGCTCAGAAAAGCATTTTTCAAGCGATTTCAACATTTCAGGTTGGATTGTGACTTTTCATGCAAAAGTGCCCAATTCGGCCTAAAATGCCTTCAGAAGCATTCTTATGATGAGAAATGTCGTTTAAAGGCATTTCCAGCTCAGAAAAGCATTTTTCAAGCGATTTCAGCATTTCAGGTTGGATTTTGACTTTTCATGCAAAAGTGCCCAATTCGGCCTAAAATGCCTTCAGGAGCATTCTTATGATGAGAAATGTCGTTTAAAGGCATTTCCAGCTCAGAAAAGCATTTTTCAAGCGATTTCAACATTTCAGGTTGGATTTTGACATTTCATGCAAAAGTGCCCAATTCGGCCTAAAATGCCTTCAGGAGCATTCTTATGATGAGAAATGTCGTTTAAAGGCATTTCCAGCTCAGAAAAGCATTTTTCAAGCGATTTCAACATTTCAGGTTGGATTTTGACATTTCATGCAAAAGTGCCCAATTCGGCCTAAAATGCCTTCAGGAGCATTCTTATGATGAGAAATGTCGTTTAAAGGCATTTCCAGCTCAGAAAAGCATTTTTCAAGCGATTTCAACATTTCAGGTTGGATTGTGACTTTTCATGCAAAAGTGCCCAATTCGGCCTAAAATGCCTTCAGGAGCATTCTTATGATGAGAAATGTCGTTTAAAGGCATTTCCAGCTCAGAAAAGCATTTTTCAAGCGATTTCAACATTTCAGGTTGCATTTTGACTTTTCATGCAAAAGTGCCCAATTCGGCCTAAAATGCCTTCAGGAGCATTATTATGATGAGAAATGTCGTTTAAAGGCATTTCCAGCTCAGAAAAGCATTTTTCAAGCGATTTCAACATTTCAGGTTGCATTTTGACTTTTCATGCAAAAGTGCCCAATTCGGCCTAAAATGCCTTCAGGAGCATTCTTATGATGAGAATTGTGTCGTTTAAAGGCATTTCCAGCTCAGAAAAGCATTTTTCAAGCGATTTCAACATTTCAGGTTGGATTGTGACTATTT
The DNA here is from genome assembly GCF_030506205.2 of Paramisgurnus dabryanus. NCBI lineage: Eukaryota > Metazoa > Chordata > Actinopteri > Cypriniformes > Cobitidae > Paramisgurnus > Paramisgurnus dabryanus. The sequence continues at coordinate 38,513,545 of NC_133348.1, forward strand.
CTGCAAAAGTGCCCAATTCGGCCTAAAATGCCTTCAGGAGCATTCTTATGATGAGAAATGTCGTTTAAAGGCATTTCCAGCTCAGAAAAGCATTTTTCAAGCGATTTCAACATTTCAGGTTGGATTGTGACTTTTCATGCAAAAGTGCCCAATTCGGCCTAAAATGCCTTCAGAAGCATTCTTATGATGAGAAATGTCGTTTAAAGGCATTTCCAGCTCAGAAAAGCATTTTTCAAGCGATTTCAGCATTTCAGGTTGGATTTTGACTTTTCATGCAAAAGTGCCCAATTCGGCCTAAAATGCCTTCAGGAGCATTCTTATGATGAGAAATGTCGTTTAAAGGCATTTCCAGCTCAGAAAAGCATTTTTCAAGCGATTTCAACATTTCAGGTTGGATTTTGACATTTCATGCAAAAGTGCCCAATTCGGCCTAAAATGCCTTCAGGAGCATTCTTATGATGAGAAATGTCGTTTAAAGGCATTTCCAGCTCAGAAAAGCATTTTTCAAGCGATTTCAACATTTCAGGTTGGATTTTGACATTTCATGCAAAAGTGCCCAATTCGGCCTAAAATGCCTTCAGGAGCATTCTTATGATGAGAAATGTCGTTTAAAGGCATTTCCAGCTCAGAAAAGCATTTTTCAAGCGATTTCAGCATTTCAGGTTGGATTTTGACTTTTCATGCAAAAGTGCCCAATTCGGCCTAAAATGCCTTCAGGAGCATTCTTATGATGAGAAAAAAAATGCCTTCAGGAGCATTCTTATGATGAGAAATGTCGTTTAAAGGCATTTCCAGCTCAGAAAAGCATTTTTCAAGCGATTTCAACATTTCAGGTTGCATTTTGACTTTTCATGCAAAAGTGCCCAATTCGGCCTAAAATGCCTTCAGGAGCATTATTATGATGAGAAATGTCGTTTAAAGGCATTTCCAGCTCAGAAAAGCATTTTTCAAGCGATTTCAACATTTCAGGTTGCATTTTGACTTTTCATGCAAAAGTGCCCAATTCGGCCTAAAATGCCTTCAGGAGCATTCTTATGATGAGAAATGTCGTTTAAAGGCATTTCCAGCTCAGAAAAGCATTTTTCAAGCGATTTCAACATTTCAGGTTGGATTGTGACTATTTCTGCAAAAGTGCCCAATTCGGCCTAAAATGCCTTCAGGAGCATTCTTATGATGAGAAATGTCGTTTAAAGGCATTTCCAGCTCAGAAAAGCATTTTTCAAGCGATTTCAACATTTCAGGTTGGATTGTGACTTTTCATGCAAAAGTGCCCAATTCGGCCTAAAATGCCTTCAGAAGCATTCTTATGATGAGAAATGTCGTTTAAAGGCATTTCCAGCTCAGAAAAGCATTTTTCAAGCGATTTCAGCATTTCAGGTTGGATTTTGACTTTTCATGCAAAAGTGCCCAATTCGGCCTAAAATGCCTTCAGGAGCATTCTTATGATGAGAAATGTCGTTTAAAGGCATTTCCAGCTCAGAAAAGCATTTTTCAAGCGATTTCAACATTTCAGGTTGGATTTTGACATTCAATGCAAAAGTGCCCAATTCGGCCTAAAATGCCTTCAGGAGCATTCTTATGATGAGAAATGTCGTTTAAAGGCATTTCCAGCTCAGAAAAGCATTTTTCAAGCGATTTCAGTATTTCAGGTTGGATTTTGACTTTTCATGCAAAAGTGCCCAATTCGGCCTAAAATGCCTTCAGGAGCATTCTTATGATGAGAAATGTCGTTTAAAGGCATTTCCAGCTCAGAAAAGCATTTTTCAAGCGATTTCAACATTTCAGGTTGGATTTTGACTTTTCATGCAAAAGTGCCCAATTCGGCCTAAAATGCCTTCAGAAGCATTCTTATGATGAGAAATGTCGTTTAAAGGCATTTCCAGCTCAGAAAAGCATTTTTCAAGCGATTTCAACATTTCAGGTTGGATTTTGACTTTTCATGCAAAAGTGCCCAATTCGGCCTAAAATGCCTTCAGGAGCATTCTTATGATGAGAAATGTCGTTTAAAGGCATTTCCAGCTCAGAAAAGCATTTTTCAAGCGATTTCAACATTTCAGGTTGGATTTTGACTTTTCATGCAAAAGTGCCCAATTCGGCCTAAAATGCCTTCAGGAGCATTCTTATGATGAGAAATGTCGTTTAAAGGCATTTCCAGCTCAGAAAAGCATTTTTCAAGCGATTTCAACATTTCAGGTTGGATTTTGACTTTTCATGCAAAAGTGCCCAATTCGGCCTAAAATGCCTTCAGGAGCATTCTTATGATGAGAAATGTCGTTTAAAGGCATTTCCAGCTCAGAAAAGCATTTTTCAAGCGATTTCAACATTTCAGGTTGGATTTTGACTTTTTATGCAAAAGTGCCCAATTCGGCCTAAAATGCCTTCAGAAGCATTCTTATGATGAGAAATGTCGTTTAAAGGCATTTCCAGCTCAGAAAAATATTTTTCAAGCGATTTCAACATTTCAGGTTGGATTTTGACTTTTTATGAAAAAGTGCCCAATCCGGCCTAAAATGCCTTCAGGAGCATTCTTATGATGAGAAATGTCGTTTTAAAGGCATTTCCAGCTCAGAAAAGCATTTTTCAAGCGATTTCAGCATTTTAGGTTGGATTTTGACTTTTCATGCAAAAGTGCCCAATTCGGCCTAAAATGCCTTCAGGAGCATTCTTATGATGAGAAATGTCGTTTAAAGGCATTTCCAGCTCAGAAAAGCATTTTTCAAGCGATTTCAACATTTCAGGTTGGATTTTGACTTTTCATGCAAAAGTGCCCAATTCGGCCTAAAATGCCTTCAGGAGCATTCTTATGATGAGAAATGTCGTTTAAAAGGCATTTCCAGCTCAGAAAAGCATTTTTCAAGCGATTTCAGCATTTCAGGTTGGATTTTGACTTTTCATGCAAAAGTGCCCAATTCGGCCTAAAATGCCTTCAGGAGCATTCCTATGATGAGAAATGTCGTTTAAAGGCATTTCCAGCTCAGAAAAGCATTTTTCAAGCGATTTCAACATTTCAGGTTGGATTTTGACATTTCATGCAAAAGTGCCCAATTCGGCCTAAAATGCCTTCAGGAGCATTCTTATGATGAGAAATGTCGTTTAAAGGCATTTCCAGCTCAGAAAAGCATTTTTCAAGCGATTTCAACATTTCAGGTTGGATTTTGACTTTTCATGCAAAGGTGCCCAATTCGGCCTAAAATGCCTTCAGGAGCATTCTAATGTTGAGAAATGTCGTTTAAAGGCATTTCCAGCTCAGAAAAGCATTTTTCAAGCGATTTCAACATTTCAGGTTGGATTTTGACTTTTCATGCAAAAGTGCCCAATTCGGCCTAAAATGCCTTCAGGAGCATTCTTATGATGAGAAATGTCGTTTAAAGGCATTTCCAGCTCAGAAAAGCATTTTTCAAGCGATTTCAACATTTCAGGTTGGATTTTGACATTTCATGCAAAAGTGCCCAATTCGGCCTAAAATGCCTTCAGGAGCATTCTTATGATGAGAAATGTCGTTTAAAGGCATTTCCAGCTCAGAAAAGCATTTTTCAAGCGATTTCAGCATTTCAGGTTGGATTTTGACTTTTCATGCAAAAGTGCCCAATTCGGCCTAAAATGCCTTCAGGAGCATTCTTATGATGAGAAATGTCGTTTAAAAGGCATTTCCAGCTCAGAAAAGCATTTTTCAAGCGATTTCAACATTTCAGGTTGGATTTTGACTTTTCATGCAAAAGTGCCCAATTCGGCCTAAAATGCCTTCAGAAGCATTCTTATGATGAGAAATGTCGTTTAAAGGCATTTCCAGCTCAGAAAAGCATTTTTCAAGCGATTTCAGCATTTCAGGTTGGATTTTGACTTTTCATGCAAAAGTGCCCAATTCGGCCTAAAATGCCTTCAGGAGCATTCTTATGATGAGAAATGTCGTTTAAAGGCATTTCCAGCTCAGAAAAGCATTTTTCAAGCGATTTCAACATTTCAGGTTGGATTGTGACTTTTCATGCAAAAGTGCCCAATTCGGCCTAAAATGCCTTCAGGAGCATTCTTATGATGAGAAATGTCGTTTAAAAGGCATTTCCAGCTCAGAAAAGCATTTTTCAAGCGATTTCAACATTTCAGGTTGCATTTTGACTTTTCATGCAAAAGTGCCCAATTCGGCCTAAAATGCCTTCAGGAGCATTATTATGATGAGAAATGTCGTTTAAAAGGCATTTCCAGCTCAGAAAAGCATTTTTCAAGCGATTTCAACATTTCAGGTTGCATTTTGACTTTTCATGCAAAAGTGCCCAATTCGGCCTAAAATGCCTTCAGGAGCATTCTTATGATGAGAATTGTGTCGTTTAAAGGCATTTCCAGCTCAGAAAAGCATTTTTCAAGCGATTTCAACATTTCAGGTTGGATTGTGACTATTTCTGCAAAAGTGCCCAATTCGGCCTAAAATGCCTTCAGGAGCATTCTTATGATGAGAAATGTCGTTTAAAGGCATTTCCAGCTCAGAAAAGCATTTTTCAAGCGATTTCAACATTTCAGGTTGGATTGTGACTTTTCATGCAAAAGTGCCCAATTCGGCCTAAAATGCCTTCAGAAGCATTCTTATGATGAGAAATGTCGTTTAAAGGCATTTCCAGCTCAGAAAAGCATTTTTCAAGCGATTTCAGCATTTCAGGTTGGATTTTGACTTTTCATGCAAAAGTGCCCAATTCGGCCTAAAATGCCTTCAGGAGCATTCTTATGATGAGAAATGTCGTTTAAAGGCATTTCCAGCTCAGAAAAGCATTTTTCAAGCGATTTCAACATTTCAGGTTGGATTTTGACATTTCATGCAAAAGTGCCCAATTCGGCCTAAAATGCCTTCAGGAGCATTCTTTTGATGAGAAATGTCGTTTAAAGGCATTTCCAGCTCAGAAAAGCATTTTTCAAGCGATTTCAACATTTCAGGTTGGATTTTGACATTTCATGCAAAAAGTGCCCAATTCGGCCTAAAATGCCTTCAGGAGCATTCTTATGATGAGAAATGTCGTTTAAAGGCATTTCCAGCTCAGAAAAGCATTTTTCAAGCGATTTCAACATTTCAGGTTGGATTGTGACTTTTCATGCAAAAGTGCCCAATTCGGCCTAAAATGCCTTCAGGAGCATTCTTATGATGAGAAATGTCGTTTAAAGGCATTTCCAGCTCAGAAAAGCATTTTTCAAGCGATTTCAACATTTCAGGTTGCATTTTGACTTTTCATGCAAAAGTGCCCAATTCGGCCTAAAATGCCTTCAGGAGCATTATTATGATGAGAAATGTCGTTTAAAGGCATTTCCAGCTCAGAAAAGCATTTTTCAAGCGATTTCAACATTTCAGGTTGCATTTTGACTTTTCATGCAAAAGTGCCCAATTCGGCCTAAAATGCCTTCAGGAGCATTCTTATGATGAGAATTGTGTCGTTTAAAGGCATTTCCAGCTCAGAAAAGCATTTTTCAAGCGATTTCAACATTTCAGGTTGGATTGTGACTATTTCTGCAAAAGTGCCCAATTCGGCCTAAAATGCCTTCAGGAGCATTCTTATGATGAGAAATGTCGTTTAAAGGCATTTCCAGCTCAGAAAAGCATTTTTCAAGCGATTTCAACATTTCAGGTTGGTTTGTTACTTTTCATGCAAAAGTGCCCAATTCGGCCTAAAATGCCTTCAGAAGCATTCTTATGATGAGAAATGTCGTTTAAAGGCATTTCCAGCTCAGAAAAGCATTTTTCAAGCGATTTCAGCATTTCAGGTTGGATTTTGACTTTTCATGCAAAAGTGCCCAATTCGGCCTAAAATGCCTTCAGGAGCATTCTTATGATGAGAAATGTCGTCTAAAGGCATTTCCAGCTCAGAAAAGCATTTTTCAAGCGATTTCAACATTTCAGGTTGGATTTTGACATTTCATGCAAAAGTGCCCAATTCGGCCTAAAATGCCTTCAGGAGCATTCTTATGATGAGAAATGTCGTTTAAAAGGCATTTCCAGCTCAGAAAAGCATTTTTCAAGCGATTTCAACATTTCAGGTTGGATTTTGACATTTCATGCAAAAGTGCCCAATTCGGCCTAAAATGCCTTCAGGAGCATTCTTATGATGAGAAATGTCGTTTAAAAGGCATTTCCAGCTCAGAAAAGCATTTTTCAAGCGATTTCAACATTTCAGGTTGGATTTTGACTTTTCATGCAAAAGTGCCCAATTCGGCCTAAAATGCCTTCAGGAGCATTCTTATGATGAGAAATGTCGTTTAAAGGCATTTCCAGCTCAGAAAAGCATTTTTCAAGCGATTTCAGCATTTCAGGTTGGATTTTGACTTTTCATGCAAAAGTGCCCAATTCGGCCTAAAATGCCTTCAGGAGCATTCCTATGATGAGAAATGTCGTTTAAAGGCATTTCCAGCTCAGAAAAGCATTTTTCAAGCGATTTCAACATTTCAGGTTGGATTTTGACATTTCATGCAAAAGTGCCCAATTCGGCCTAAAATGCCTTCAGGAGCATTCTTATGATGAGAAATGTCGTTTAAAGGCATTTCCAGCTCAGAAAAGCATTTTTCAAGCGATTTCAGCATTTCAGGTTGGATTTTGACTTTTCATGCAAAAGTGCCCAATTCGGCCTAAAATGCCTTCAGGAGCATTCTTATGATGAGAAATGTCGTTTAAAGGCATTTCCAGCTCAAAAGCATTTTTCAAGCGATTTCAACATTTCAGGTTGGATTTTGACATTTCATGCAAAAGTGCCCAATTCGGCCTAAAATGCCTTCAGGAGCATTCTTATGATGAGAAATGTCGTTTAAAGGCATTTCCAGCTCAGAAAAGCATTTTTCAAGCGATTTCAACATTTCAGGTTGGATTTTGACATTTCATGCAAAAGTGCCCAATTCGGCCTAAAATGCCTTCAGGAGCATTCTTATGATGAGAAATGTCGTTTAAAGGCATTTCCAGCTCAGAAAAGCATTTTTCAAGCGATTTCAGCATTTCAGGTTGGATTTTGACTTTTCATGCAAAAGTGCCCAATTCGGCCTAAAATGCCTTCAGGAGCATTCTTATGATGAGAAATGTCGTTTAAAGGCATTTCCAGCTCAGAAAAGCATTTTTCAAGCGATTTCAACATTTCAGGTTGGATTTTGACTTTTCATGCAAAAGTGCCCAATTCGGCCTAAAATGCCTTCAGGAGCATTCTTATGATGAGAAATGTCGTTTAAAGGCATTTCCAGCTCAGAAAAGCATTTTTCAAGCGATTTCAACATTTCAGGTTGGATTTTGACTTTTCATGCAAAAGTGCCCAATTCGGCCTAAAATGCCTTCAGGAGCATTCTTATGATGAGAAATGTCGTTTAAAGGCATTTCCAGCTCAGAAAAGCATTTTTCAAGCGATTTCAACATTTCAGGTTGGATTGTGACTATTTCTGCAAAAGTGCCCAATTCGGCCTAAAATGCCTTCAGGAGCATCCTTATGATGAGAAATGTCGTTTAAAGGCATTTCCAGCTCAGAAAAGCATTTTTCAAGCGATTTCAACATTTCAGGTTGGATTTTGACTTTTTATGCAAAAGTGCCCAATTCGGCCTAAAATGCCTTCAGAAGCATTCTTATGATGAGAAATGTCGTTTAAAGGCATTTCCAGCTCAGAAAAATATTTTTCAAGCGATTTCAACATTTCAGGTTGGATTTTGACTTTTTATGAAAAAGTGCCCAATCCGGCCTAAAATGCCTTCAGGAGCATTCTTATGATGAGAAATGTCGTTTAAAGGCATTTCCAGCTCAGAAAAGCATTTTTCAAGCGATTTCAGCATTTTAGGTTGGATTTTGACTTTTCATGCAAAAGTGCCCAATTCGGCCTAAAATGCCTTCAGGAGCATTCTTATGATGAGAAATGTCGTTTAAAGGCATTTCCAGCTCAGAAAAGCATTTTTCAAGCGATTTCAACATTTCAGGTTGGATTTTGACTTTTCATGCAAAAGTGCCCAATTCGGCCTAAAATGCCTTCAGGAGCATTCTTATGATGAGAAATGTCGTTTAAAGGCATTTCCAGCTCAGAAAAGCATTTTTCAAGCGATTTCAACATTTCAGGTTGGATTTTGACATTTCATGCAAAAGTGCCCAATTCGGCCTAAAATACCTTCAGGAGCATTCTTATGATGAGAAATGTCGTTTAAAGGCATTTCCAGCTCAGAAAAGCATTTTTCTAGCGATTTCAACATTTCAGGTTGGATTTTGACTTTTCATGCAAAAGTGCCCAATTCGGCCTAAAATGCCTTCAGAAGCATTCTTATGATGAGAAATGTCGTTTAAAGGCATTTCCAGCTCAGAAAAGCATTTTTCAAGCGATTTCAACATTTCAGGTTGGATTTTGACTTTTTATGCAAAAGTGCCCAACTCGGCCTAAAATGCCTTCAGGAGCATTCTTATGTTGAGAAATGTCGTTTAAAGGCATTTCCAGCTCAGAAAAGCATTTTTCAAGCGATTTCAGCATTTCAGGTTGGATTTTGACTTTTCATGCAAAAGTGCCCAATTCGGCCTAAAATGCCTTCAGGAGCATCCTTATGATGAGAAATGTCGTTTAAAGGCATTTCCAGCTCAGAAAAGCATTTTTCAAGCGATTTCAACATTTCAGGTTGGATTGTGACTATTTCTGCAAAAGTGCCCAATTCGGCCTAAAATGCCTTCAGGAGCATCCTTATGATGAGAAATGTCGTTTAAAGGCATTTCCAGCTCAGAAAAGCATTTTTCAAGCGATTTCAACATTTCAGGTTGGATTTTGACTTTTTATGCAAAAGTGCCCAATTCGGCCTAAAATGCCTTCAGAAGCATTCTTATGATGAGAAATGTCGTTTAAAGGCATTTCCAGCTCAGAAAAATATTTTTCAAGCGATTTCAACATTTCAGGTTGGATTTTGACTTTTTATGAAAAAGTGCCCAATCCGGCCTAAAATGCCTTCAGGAGCATTCTTATGATGAGAAATGTCGTTTAAAGGCATTTCCAGCTCAGAAAAGCATTTTTCAAGCGATTTCAGCATTTTAGGTTGGATTTTGACTTTTCATGCAAAAGTGCCCAATTCGGCCTAAAATGCCTTCAGGAGCATTCTTATGATGAGAAATGTCGTTTAAAGGCATTTCCAGCTCAGAAAAGCATTTTTCAAGCGATTTCAACATTTCAGGTTGGATTTTGACTTTTCATGCAAAAGTGCCCAATTCGGCCTAAAATGCCTTCAGGAGCATTCTTATGATGAGAAATGTCGTTTAAAGGCATTTCCAGCTCAGAAAAGCATTTTTCAAGCGATTTCAACATTTCAGGTTGGATTTTGACATTTCATGCAAAAGTGCCCAATTCGGCCTAAAATACCTTCAGGAGCATTCTTATGATGAGAAATGTCGTTTAAAGGCATTTCCAGCTCAGAAAAGCATTTTTCTAGCGATTTCAACATTTCAGGTTGGATTTTGACTTTTCATGCAAAAGTGCCCAATTCGGCCTAAAATGCCTTCAGAAGCATTCTTATGATGAGAAATGTCGTTTAAAGGCATTTCCAGCTCAGAAAAGCATTTTTCAAGCGATTTCAACATTTCAGGTTGGATTTTGACTTTTTATGCAAAAGTGCCCAACTCGGCCTAAAATGCCTTCAGGAGCATTCTTATGTTGAGAAATGTCGTTTAAAGGCATTTCCAGCTCAGAAAAGCATTTTTCAAGCGATTTCAGCATTTCAGGTTGGATTTTGACTTTTCATGCAAAAGTGCCCAATTCGGCCTAAAATGCCTTCAGGAGCATCCTTATGATGAGAAATGTCGTTTAAAGGCATTTCCAGCTCAGAAAAGCATTTTTCAAGCGATTTCAACATTTCAGGTTGGATTTTGACTTTTTATGCAAAAGTACCCAATTCGGCCTAAAATGCCTTCAGAAGCATTCTTATGATGAGAAATGTCGTTTAAAGGCATTTCCAGCTCAGAAAAGCATTTTTCAAGCGATTTCAACATTTCAGGTTGGATTTTGACTTTTCATGCAAAAGTGCCCAATCCGGCCTAAAATGCCTTCAGGAGCATTCTTATGATGAGAAATGTCGTTTAAAGGCATTTCCAGCTCAGAAAAGCATTTTTCAAGCGATTTCAACATTTCAGGTTGGATTTTAACTTTTTATGCAAAAGTGCCCAACTCGGCCTAAAATGCCTTCAGGAGCATTCTTATGTTGAGAAATGTCGTTTAAAGGCATTTCCAGCTCAGAAAAGCATTTTTCAAGCGATTTCAACATTTCAGGTTGGATTTTGACTTTTCATGCAAAAGTGCCCAATTCGGCCTAAAATGCCTTCAGAAGCATTCTTATGATGAGAAATGTCGTTTAAAAGGCATTTCCAGCTCAGAAAAGCATTTTTCAAGCGATTTCAACATTTCAGGTTGGATTGTGACTATTTCTGCAAAAGTGCCCAATTCGGCCTAAAATGCCTTCAGGAGCATTCTTATGATGAGAAATGTCGTTTAAAGGCATTTCCAGCTCAGAAAAGCATTTTTCAAGCGATTTCAACATTTCAGGTTGGATTGTGACTTTTCATGCAAAAGTGCCCAATTCGGCCTAAAATGCCTTCAGGAGCATTCTTATGATGAGAAATGTCGTTTAAAGGCATTTCCAGCTCAGAAAAGCATTTTTCAAGCGATTTCAACATTTCAGGTTGGATTTTGACATTTCATGCAAAAGTGCCCAATTCGGCCTAAAATGCCTTCAGGAGCATTCTTATGATGAGAAATGTCGTTTAAAGGCATTTCCAGCTCAGAAAAGCATTTTTCAAGCGATTTCAGCATTTCAGGTTGGATTTTGACTTTTCATGCAAAAGTGCCCAATTCGGCCTAAAATGCCTTCAGGAGCATTCTTATGATGAGAAATGTCGTTTAAAGGCATTTCCAGCTCAGAAAAGCATTTTTCAAGCGATTTCAACATTTCAGGTTGGATTTTGACTTTTCATGCAAAAGTGCCCAATTCGGCCTAAAATGCCTTCAGAAGCATTCTTATGATGAGAAATGTCGTCTAAAGGCATTTCCAGCTCAGAAAAGCATTTTTCAAGCGATTTCAACATTTCAGGTTGGATTTTGACTTTTCATGCAAAAGTGCCCAATTCGGCCTAAAATGCCTTCAGGAGCATTCTTATGATGAGAAATGTCGTTTAAAGGCATTTCCAGCTCAGAAAAGCATTTTTCAAGCGATTTCAGCATTTCAGGTTGGATTTTGACTTTTCATGCAAAAGTGCCCAATTCGGCCTAAAATGCCTTCAGGAGCATTCCTATGATGAGAAATGTCGTTTAAAGGCATTTCCAGCTCAGAAAAGCATTTTTCAAGCGATTTCAACATTTCAGGTTGGATTTTGACATTTCATGCAAAAGTGCCCAATTCGGCCTAAAATGCCTTCAGGAGCATTCTTATGATGAGAAATGTCGTTTAAAGGCATTTCCAGCTCAGAAAAGCATTTTTCAAGCGATTTCAGCATTTCAGGTTGGATTTTGACTTTTCATGCAAAAGTGCCCAATTCGGCCTAAAATGCCTTCAGGAGCATTCTTATGATGAGAAATGTCGTTTAAAGGCATTTCCAGCTCAGAAAAGCATTTTTCAAGCGATTTCAACATTTCAGGTTGGATTTTGACATTTCATGCAAAAGTGCCCAATTCGGCCTAAAATGCCTTCAGGAGCATTCTTATGATGAGAAATGTCGTTTAAAGGCATTTCCAGCTCAGAAAAGCATTTTTCAAGCGATTTCAACATTTCAGGTTGGATTTTGACATTTCATGCAAAAGTGCCCAATTCGGCCTAAAATGCCTTCAGGAGCATTCTTATGATGAGAAATGTCGTTTAAAGGCATTTCCAGCTCAGAAAAGCATTTTTCAAGCGATTTCAGCATTTCAGGTTGGATTTTGACTTTTCATGCAAAAGTGCCCAATTCGGCCTAAAATGCCTTCAGGAGCATTCTTATGATGAGAAATGTCGTTTAAAGGCATTTCCAGCTCAGAAAAGCATTTTTCAAGCGATTTCAACATTTCAGGTTGGATTTTGACTTTTCATGCAAAAGTGCCCAATTCGGCCTAAAATGCCTTCAGGAGCATTCTTATGATGAGAAATGTCGTTTAAAGGCATTTCCAGCTCAGAAAAGCATTTTTCAAGCGATTTCAACATTTCAGGTTGGATTTTGACTTTTCATGCAAAAGTGCCCAATTCGGCCTAAAATGCCTTCAGGAGCATTCTTATGATGAGAAATGTCGTTTAAAGGCATTTCCAGCTCAGAAAAGCATTTTTCAAGCGATTTCAACATTTCAGGTTGGATTGTGACTATTTCTGCAAAAGTGCCCAATTCGGCCTAAAATGCCTTCAGGAGCATCCTTATGATGAGAAATGTCGTTTAAAGGCATTTCCAGCTCAGAAAAGCATTTTTCAAGCGATTTCAACATTTCAGGTTGGATTTTGACTTTTTATGCAAAAGTGCCCAATTCGGCCTAAAATGCCTTCAGAAGCATTCTTATGATGAGAAATGTCGTTTAAAGGCATTTCCAGCTCAGAAAAGCATTTTTCAAGCGATTTCAGCATTTTAGGTTGGATTTTGACTTTTCATGCAAAAGTGCCCAATTCGGCCTAAAATGCCTTCAGGAGCATTCTTATGATGAGAAATGTCGTTTAAAGGCATTTCCAGCTCAGAAAAGCATTTTTCAAGCGATTTCAACATTTCAGGTTGGATTTTGACTTTTCATGCAAAAGTGCCCAATTCGGCCTAAAATGCCTTCAGGAGCATTCTTATGATGAGAAATGTCGTTTAAAGGCATTTCCAGCTCAGAAAAGCATTTTTCAAGCGATTTCAACATTTCAGGTTGGATTTTGACATTTCATGCAAAAGTGCCCAATTCGGCCTAAAATACCTTCAGGAGCATTCTTATGATGAGAAATGTCGTTTAAAGGCATTTCCAGCTCAGAAAAGCATTTTTCTAGCGATTTCAACATTTCAGGTTGGATTTTGACTTTTCATGCAAAAGTGCCCAATTCGGCCTAAAATGCCTTCAGAAGCATTCTTATGATGAGAAATGTCGTTTAAAGGCATTTCCAGCTCAGAAAAGCATTTTTCAAGCGATTTCAACATTTCAGGTTGGATTTTGACTTTTTATGCAAAAGTGCCCAACTCGGCCTAAAATGCCTTCAGGAGCATTCTTATGTTGAGAAATGTCGTTTAAAGGCATTTCCAGCTCAGAAAAGCATTTTTCAAGCGATTTCAGCATTTCAGGTTGGATTTTGACTTTTCATGCAAAAGTGCCCAATTCGGCCTAAAATGCCTTCAGGAGCATCCTTATGATGAGAAATGTCGTTTAAAGGCATTTCCAGCTCAGAAAAGCATTTTTCAAGCGATTTCAACATTTCAGGTTGGATTTTGACTTTTTATGCAAAAGTACCCAATTCGGCCTAAAATGCCTTCAGAAGCATTCTTATGATGAGAAATGTCGTTTAAAGGCATTTCCAGCTCAGAAAAATATTTTTCAAGCGATTTCAACATTTCAGGTTGGATTTTGACTTTTTATGAAAAAGTGCCCAATCCGGCCTAAAATGCCTTCAGGAGCATTCTTATGATGAGAAATGTCGTTTAAAGGCATTTCCAGCTCAGAAAAGCATTTTTCAAGCGAATTCAGCATTTTAGGTTGGATTTTGACATTTCATGCAAAAGTGCCCAATTCGGCCTAAAATGCCTTCAGGAGCATTCTTATGATGAGAAATGTCGTTTAAAGGCATTTCCAGCTCAGAAAAGCATTTTTCAAGCGATTTCAACATTTCAGGTTGGATTTTGACTTTTCATGCAAAAGTGCCCAATTCGGCCTAAAATACCTTCAGGAGCATTCTTATGATGAGAAATGTCGTTTAAAGGCATTTCCAGCTCAGAAAAGCATTTTTCAAGCGATTTCAACATTTCAGGTTGGATTTTGACTTTTCATGCAAAAGTGCCCAATTCGGCCTAAAATGCCTTCAGAAGCATTCTTATGATGAGAAATGTCGTTTAAAGGCATTTCCAGCTCAGAAAAGCATTTTTCAAGCGATTTCAGCATTTCAGGTTGGATTTTGACTTTTCATGCAAAAGTGCCCAATTCGGCCTAAAATGCCTTCAGGAGCATTCTTATGATGAGAAATGTCGTTTAAAGGCATTTCCAGCTCAGAAAAGCATTTTTCAAGCGATTTCAACATTTCAGGTTGGATTTTGACTTTTCATGCAAAAGTGCCCAATTCGGCCTAAAATGCCTTCAGAAGCATTCTTATGATGAGAAATGTCGTTTAAAGGCATTTCCAGCTCAGAAAAGCATTTTTCAAGCGATTTCAACATTTCAGGTTGGATTTTGACTTTTCATGCAAAAGTGCCCAGTTCGGCCTAAAATGCCTTCAGGAGCATTCTTATGATGAGAAATGTCGTTTAAAGGCATTTCCAGCTCAGAAAAGCATTTTTCAAGCGATTTCAACATTTCAGGTTGGATTTTGACATTTCATGCAAAAGTGCCCAATTCGGCCTAAAATGCCTTCAGGAGCATTCTTATGATGAGAAATGTCGTTTAAAGGCATTTCCAGCTCAGAAAAGCATTTTTCAAGCGATTTCAGCATTTCAGGTTGGATTTTGACTTTTCATGCAAAAGTGCCCAATTCGGCCTAAAATGCCTTCAGGAGCATTCTTATGATGAGAAATGTCGTTTAAAGGCATTTCCAGCTCAGAAAAGCATTTTTCAAGCGATTTCAACATTTCAGGTTGGATTTTGACTTTTCATGCAAAAGTGCCCAATTCGGCCTAAAATGCCTTCAGAAGCATTCTTATGATGAGAAATGTCGTTTAAAGGCATTTCCAGCTCAGAAAAGCATTTTTCAAGCGATTTCAACATTTCAGGTTGGATTGTGACTATTTCTGCAAAAGTGCCCAATTCGGCCTAAAATGCCTACAGGAGCATTCTTATGATGAGAAATGTCGTTTAAAGGCATTTCCAGCTCAGAAAAGCATTTTTCAAGCGATTTCAACATTTCAGGTTGGATTTTGACTTTTTATGCAAAAGTGCCCAATTCGGCCTAAAATGCCTTCAGAAGCATTCTTATGATGAGAAATGTCGTTTAAAGGCATTTCCAGCTCAGAAAAGCATTTTTCAAGCGATTTCAACATTTCAGGTTGGATTTTGACTTTTCATGCAAAAGTGCCCAATCCGGCCTAAAATGCCTTCAGGAGCATTCTTATGATGAGAAATGTCGTTTAAAGGCATTTCCAGCTCAGAAAAGCATTTTTCAAGCGATTTCAACATTTCAGGTTGGATTTTGACTTTTTATGCAAAAGTGCCCAACTCGGCCTAAAATGCCTTCAGGAGCATTCTTATGTTGAGAAATGTCGTTTAAAGGCATTTCCAGCTCAGAAAAGCATTTTTCAAGCGATTTCAACATTTCAGGTTGGATTTTGACTTTTCATGCAAAAGTGCCCAATTCGGCCTAAAATGCCTTCAGAAGCATTCTTATGATGAGAAATGTCGTTTAAAGGCATTTCCAGCTCAGAAAAGCATTTTTCAAGCGATTTCAACATTTCAGGTTGGATTGTGACTATTTCTGCAAAAGTGCCCAATTCGGCCTAAAATGCCTTCAGGAGCATTCTTATGATGAGAAATGTCGTTTTAAAGGCATTTCCAGCTCAGAAAAGCATTTTTTCAAGCGATTTCAACATTTCAGGTTGGATTGTGACTTTTCATGCAAAAGTGCCCAATTCGGCCTAAAATGCCTTCAGGAGCATTCTTATGATGAGAAATGTCGTTTAAAGGCATTTCCAGCTCAGAAAAGCATTTTTCAAGCGATTTCAACATTTCAGGTTGGATTTTGACATTTCATGCAAAAGTGCCCAATTCGGCCTAAAATGCCTTCAGGAGCATTCTTATGATGAGAAATGTCGTTTAAAGGCATTTCCAGCTCAGAAAAGCATTTTTCAAGCGATTTCAGCATTTCAGGTTGGATTTTGACTTTCATGCAAAAGTGCCCAATTCGGCCTAAAATGCCTTCAGGAGCATTCTTATGATGAGAAATGTCGTTTAAAGGGCATTTCCAGCTCAGAAAAGCATTTTTCAAGCGATTTCAACATTTCAGGTTGGATTTTGACTTTTCATGCAAAAGTGCCCCAATTCGGCCTAAAATGCCTTCAGAAGCATTCTTATGATGAGAAATGTCGTCTAAAGGCATTTCCAGCTCAGAAAAGCATTTTTCAAGCGATTTCAACATTTCAGGTTGGATTTTGACTTTTCATGCAAAAGTGCCCAATTCGGCCTAAAATGCCTTCAGGAGCATTCTTATGATGAGAAATGTCGTTTAAAGGCATTTCCAGCTCAGAAAAGCATTTTTTCAAGCGATTTCAACATTTCAGGTTGGATTTTGACATTTCATGCAAAAGTGCCCAATTCGGCCTAAAATGCCTTCAGGAGCATTCTTATGATGAGAAATGTCGTTTAAAGGCATTTCCAGCTCAGAAAAGCATTTTTCAAGCGATTTCAACATTTCAGGTTGGATTTTTGACATTTCATGCAAAAGTGCCCAATTCGGCCTAAAATGCCTTCAGGAGCATTCTATGATGAGAAATGTCGTTTAAAGGCATTTCCAGCTCAGAAAAGCATTTTTCAAGCGATTTCAACATTTCAGGTTGGATTTTGACATTTCATGCAAAAGTGCCCAATTCGGCCTAAAATGCCTTCAGGAGCATTCTTATGATGAGAAATGTCGTTTAAAGGCATTTCCAGCTCAGAAAAGCATTTTTCAAGCGATTTCAGCATTTCAGGTTGGATTTTGACTTTTCATGCAAAAGTGCCCAATTCGGCCTAAAATGCCTTCAGGAGCATTCTTATGATGAGAAATGTCGTTTAAAGGCATTTCCAGCTCAGAAAAGCATTTTTCAAGCGATTTCAACATTTCAGGTTGGATTTTGACATTTCATGCAAAAGTGCCCAATTCGGCCTAAAATGCCTTCAGGAGCATTCTTATGATGAGAAATGTCGTTTAAAGGCATTTCCAGCTCAGAAAAGCATTTTTCAAGCGATTTCAACATTTCAGGTTGGATTTTGACATTTCATGCAAAAGTGCCCAATTCGGCCTAAAATGCCTTCAGGAGCATTCTTATGATGAGAAATGTCGTTTAAAGGCATTTCCAGCTCAGAAAAGCATTTTTCAAGCGATTTCAGCATTTCAGGTTGGATTTTGACTTTTCATGCAAAAGTGCCCAATTCGGCCTAAATTGCCTTCAGGAGCATTCTTATGATGAGAAATGTCGTTTTAAAGGCATTTCCAGCTCAGAAAAGCATTTTTCAAGCGATTTCAACATTTCAGGTTGGATTGTTGACTTTTCATGCAAAAGTGCCCAATTCGGCCTAAAATGCCTTCAGGAGCATTCCTTATGATGAGAAATGTCGTTTTAAAGGCATTTCCAGCTCAGAAAAGCATTTTTCAAGCGATTTCAACATTTCAGGTTGGATTTTGACTTTTCATGCAAAAGTGCCCAATTCGGCCTAAAATGCCTTCAGGAGCATTCTTATGATGAGAAATGTCGTTTAAAGGCATTTCCAGCTCAGAAAAGCATTTTTCAAGCGATTTCAACATTTCAGGTTGGATTGTGACTATTTCTGAAAAAGTGCCCAATTCGGCCTAAAATGCCTTCAGGAGCATCCTTATGATGAGAAATGTCGTTTAAAGGCATTTCCAGCTCAGAAAAGCATTTTTCAAGCGATTTCAACATTTCAGGTTGGATTTTGACTTTTTATGCAAAAGTGCCCAATTCGGCCTAAAATGCCTTCAGAAGCATTCTTATGATGAGAAATGTCCGTTTAAAGGCATTTCCAGCTCAGAAAAATATTTTCAAGCGATTTCAACATTTCAGGTTGGATTTTGAGCTTTTATGAAAAAAGTGCCCAATCC